>NW_018231180.1:58855-59852 GCF_001263595.1 Phalaenopsis equestris | reverse complement strand
ATATATATATATATCACGAGCCGAACACGAACACAATTTTTGAGCTCGAAATAGCTCGTGTTCGGCTCATTTACACCCCTAATTTTCATACACCTAAAATATATAGTGTTTTTAGACACATTTTAATACTTATTTTTGAGATATTACACTTTAATGGAAGATATTTTTGTGTTTTTCTTGCAGATACAAATAAAAATGGAAAAAATGCTTAAATGAGTGAAAAAAGATCAAATTTGGAGCAAAATGGTGAAAATTTGTGCAAAAGAGTTTTGGCGTCTAAGCACCGGTTAAACAGAGAAGAATGTGCCTAAGCGCATAGACCCCGCGCTTAAGCGCCAGTGGCACTTACTAGATGAGTAAAATCGATTTTCACAAATTTTGAAGAGATTTTAAAGCACCCATTAGCTTAATAGGTGATTGCAACCACCAAGGATGAAAACTATCATGAATGGATGCGTCTCTTGGGAAAATACATCAAATCAAGACACATTTTGATGAGATCCCAAGGCACCTCTTGGAAAACTATAAAAGAAAAAAAGAGAGGTCTTTAAAAGAGTCCTAAAAATATTGGCAAGTTTTGAAAGTTCTTCTCTAGGGAGTTAGTTCGGAGAGATTTTTAGGAACCACTTTTTATTTACTTTATCCTTTTGTTATTTTGTTTTGAGTGATTGTAAAACAGAAGAGATACTTGAGATAAGTTTTTATCTTTTTGTTTTAGACTACTTTTGGTTTTAATCAAGACTTGTTGTTGGTTTGACAATGATTTCTTCTTTTAAGCTAAAGTGTGGTTTTGTTTTCACCATGGATTCTGAGTATTTTTCTTTATCTTTCTTCTTGAAATGACAAGTAATTAAGTTTTGGATGGAAGTTGTCGAGAGTATTGATCTTTAATGATGGAAGAAGTTGTGATGATTTAAATCCATGTACTTCATTTACTTCTTGATTTGACCAATCCAGATGTTAAAATTTATTGTGAGAACATGTAAGAACCGACTGG
>NW_018231180.1:55884-58343 GCF_001263595.1 Phalaenopsis equestris | reverse complement strand
CTTTAGTTATCTTTTTAAGTTGTTACTGTTTCGTTAAAATATCAAAAATACAAAAATATTTAAATTTTAAATTCCTACAAAAATCATTTTTAGTTTAAGTAGTTATCTTTTTAAAAATAGAAAAAATTTCTTAAAAGTGCATATTGCATAATCTTCCATGTGGGTTAGATATTCAGGTTTTAGTCCAAAAGTCCTATATTACTTGATAACGATATGTATACTTGTGTAATATCCCAATATAAATATATATAAATTAAAAAGTTAATTTCTTTTTTTTCTTCAAAATCAAGTCTTTGGTTTTGATGCACAATAAGGAAATATAAGTGAAAAATACCATCAGAACTATTACTATACTGTGCATAAACATTAAGTTGGGATCACCTACCTCCCAGTTTTTTTGAAGGGGCAGATATACAATTGAAGTCACTACCAACAATCTAAATAGAATTGTACGACCTACTTATAATTTGAAGGAAGCCCCATAACTCCCTTCTAGCTGTAACTGAACTCCCTGCATAAATGAATGTGGCTAGGCCAACCTGACCACTAATGTTGAACTATAAGTGGAGAAATTGTGGATGGTCTCATAAGATATTACATTGAATCTCCTTTCTGCACAACATCCAAATTTTTTTTGTCAAAATTTGAATAGTTGGAAAATCCATGGAACTTTTTCAGAATTTTATGAGGATTATTGGAGACCATAGGCTCCAAAATAGCACTGATCCATAATTTGTACATCCTATTAAGGGTAATGAGTCTGTTAAGGGACTTAGGATGTTCCATTCCCCTAACATTCCAACATAGAAAGTTTATCATCCTAGGGAGATGAATTTCCATCTTCTTCTAGTTCGAGTCATAGCTTCCTTCCTACCTTGATGAGAGTTTCTTTCCAAAAGAGAATGAGCACCTTCCTACAAGTTTTTCAGATCCAAGACTCCCTTCTTCTTTTCTCTATATTTCTTAAATTGCCACTCATCTTCCATAGTAGAGTTAATCTACATGACTACATTATCATCCAGAGAGTACCCCAAGTGAGCCTTCCCTCTAAAATCTTGAGGATCAACAAAGACTTGCAAAATAGGAGAAATAGAGTTCATTTCCAAGGCTTCAACAATCATTCCAAAAACCAGCTCATACACAGATTCTTTATATAATGGGTTAGATCTAAACAAGCCTACTTTAGGGTTGGGTGGAGGCATATTTAGAAACTCCCCAGCAATTTCAATTAGTTGATTAGCATTTTCTTGCACACCCCTCAATATACCAGTTTGAACTTCCTATTTCATATTCCTTGCCCCTTGCATCTATTCCCATGGAGAGTCCATTACAACTTTTGCACAAGGGTCTTTAGGATTGTTATCCAGCCTTTTCCTAAGATGGGGATGTAACTTGAAGCATCTAACATTAGAATGACCAAACATTTTACAATGGTGACAGTAATAAGGTTTCTATTCTACTATGATCTTCTGCCAATAACCAATGTGCTCAGTGCCTCGCTAAATTTCCTCTACCTCAAGAAGAGTTATGTCCCTTTCCACTAGAATTTTTGCCACTAAAGGTCTAGAAAAGTTAAGGGTAGCAACATCCAGCTTCAATGGCCTACCCAATGCTTGACCAATGTTGAATAGAACTTTGTGGTTGAAGAAATGTAGCTTGAGCCCAGGGAGTTTGAATCAAATAAGAACAATAGGAAGTTCCTTGCTTGGATTGAAATTCAGAAACAGCTTGAGGATTTTCATGGTTATCCCTTCAATTACAGACTTTGTTTAGAGAATAAACAAGCATAGTCCTCCTCCCTGGATAAATTAATTAATATATGCCATCGTCTAATAGTCCCACTCTCCATGAACCATTAAGTTTAATACTGTCAAAGAATTTTTGAATTGCTTACATTTTTGGGTGCCTCAATTGAATTTTTCCTATGAGTGTGAACTTTCACACTTTAGTCAACCCCTGAAGCTCCTCCTCATAATAGAAAATAGCCAATCTCCCTCCTTTTTTGCTCAAAGGTTAATAATGGGGTCACCCCCCTCATGATAAGTTTGAGGGAACACAAGATCATCATAATTTTTTATAGTGTCAAAAACCTTTCTTACTATATCAGCAAAAGTATCCTTTGCCCAGCGGATATTTGTGGCTAAATCCAAAGTATTTGGTTCAACCCTCATGAAGAAGAAAAAATCAATGGGACAGTAAGCTTTTTGAAAAATAAGTCCCATGGGAAAAACGTAAACGAAAAAAATAATAGCCACCAACAAGATAAAGAAGAAAAGCACTTGGAGAAAAGAGAAAACGAAGATAAGAAGAGCTAGAAGCCACCAACAATAGTCAAAACCTCAGCCATCCTGTGGAGACCCTAGCAGAGCAACATCAAACACAGTCATCATTTATAAATATCTACATGTATGTATGTATGTGTGTGTATATATATATATATATATATATATGTATATATA
>NW_018231180.1:54196-55704 GCF_001263595.1 Phalaenopsis equestris | reverse complement strand
TATAATATAATAATGGAGCTGTTTGGGGTGGCGGCTGGTGCTCTGCTAGGGTTTCCATGGCTCCTTGTTCTGGCTGGTTGGTAGGCTGGTGTGGGAGGTTTGCTTCTTCTTCTTTGCTGAGTATTTGGTGGGCTGGAGGTCCTTCTTGCTCTTGGTTTTCCTCAGATTCTATAGTTTTTTTTTGTTGTTGTTCTTCTAGTTGACCTGGTTTCTATTTTCTCTGGCTGAGTTGGGGTCACCACTTGGTCTATGGTGGTGAACACATTGGCGGTTGTGGTGGTTTTTCTCTGCTGAAGTCTTCCTTGCTGTTGGGTTTGGTGAGGAAATGTTTAGCTGTCACTTGGTTTACGGTTCCATTATTTTTTGGCTTGCTGGTTCTCTGGTTGGCGGTTCATCTACTTTCTATCTGTTCTCTGAATGGCTAATAACATTAATTTGGACACAAATATCCAATGGGCCAAGGCCACCTATGCTGGGGTGGTTGGTCACCCTAAGGAGAATTCACAAAATATGGATAAATTAGTTTTTCCACAAGATTTTCATGATACTTTAGCTGGCAAAAGGAATTCTCCCTGTATTCACCCCCTTGGGTGTAAAGAGGGGGAACCTGCAGTTTATTCTTCTCCTCAGGAGGTTATCTCATTAAATGAAGAGATTAAGTTTACTTTGGTAAGGAAATTCCTGTTTGGTCACCCTGAGATGGAACTTATAAGGAGCCACTTTGAGTCCTTAAACTTTACTGGTGCTTGACAACTGGGGTTGCTAGATGGCAGGCACTTGCCTATCCAATTGACAATAGAAGAAGATTATGCTAAGCTCTTTGCCAAGCAATCTTTAGTTATTGGGGGGACAACCGTGAAGCTTTTGAAATGGACTCCTGAATTTGATCCTAGCAAAGAACCCCCTGTGGTTCCTCTTTGATTCAAGCTTCCTGGTCTCCCTATTCCATACTTCAAGTTGAATGCCTTTTTTATTATTGGGTCTACTTTAGGTAGACCCCTTAAAGTTGATGCTCATACTTATAACAAGGCAAGGCCAGCTCTTGCTAGAGTTCTCATTGAAGGAGATATCACCCTGCCTGAATTTAAAAGAGTGTAGATAGGCTCTAAACTTGATGGCTTTTGGCTGGAGGTGATCCTTGAACAAAGGCCTTATTATTGTCAACATTGCAAGATGTTTGGGCACTCTAGGGATAGGTGTTATAGGCTACACCCTCCAGTGAAAAGAAAACAGTCTTCTATAAAGGAAATTGACCCCACTCAACTTCCTGGGGTTAATGAGGATGGCCTACACGATGAGGCTCTGAGCTCTCCAACCCATTTTGTTTCTAATACTTCCCCTCCCAAGTAAGTTATAAGAGAGGAACCCAACATCATTACTATAGTTACCCCCACAGTTTATTCATTGGAGGAGAGGTTGTAGGATCCACTCCTAGAACAGTAATTGGAGAAATTGGAGACACAACATGTGCAGAAGGTTACTGATTTGAACCACCTATTGGGGGAGGA
>NW_018231180.1:51634-54109 GCF_001263595.1 Phalaenopsis equestris | reverse complement strand
CTTCCATTGGCAATACTCTGAAGGTTGGATCATCTCCTGGACCCTCTAGAGGGAGAACCAGATCTAGATCACAACCCTCACTTAATATTTAACCTCAAAATGTTTAAATTCTCTATTGTTTAGTTGCTATCCTTTGGTCATTTTATGTCTGTTAGAAGACTTTTAATGTTTTTCCTTAGCTTCAGTTGTCTTATGTTGAGAATGGGTCTCTATGGCCTTTGGGTGATGGCAGACTTCTATCAACCTTTCTATATCCTCTATCTAAGAAGATATGGAAGAATGTTTATTCTCTTAATTTTTTTTCAATTCAGCAAGTCACTAGTTAAGGCTTTGGGTTGTTGTGATAACTATAATATGGTAAGAATGGGTTTATCTGGCCTTTGGCTGATGGTAGATTCCTACCTGCTGTCCTCTACCCCCTTTCTAGAAAGATATGGGACCCTTTTTATTTTCTTCCTTTATCTCATTTCAGCATGTCCTTGGTCATTTTTCTGGGCTATTAGGATAGCAGGCGTTTGGTTTCCATTTCTCTTATCTATCAGACGATTAATTTGATGTGCTGGAACATTAGGGGGATTTAAAATCAAAAATCATTGATCAGAATTAAACAATTGGTAAGGAAACACAGGTTATTGTGTTTTACTATTCTTGAACCTTTTGCCCACTGTACTCCTTGCAGATTTAAAAAACACTTTCCAAGTTTCAACTGCAATTACAATATCAATAACAAAATTTGGTTTTTCTATAGAAGGAATTTGAATGTTCAGATTTTGGATGATCAACCTCAATTTCTTCATGTTCAGCTTCTATGGGATTTTCTACATGTTGAGACTTCCTTCATTTATGCTAGGAGTTCTGTCAATGATAAAGCTACATTATGGCAACAAAACTAACATCTTAAATCTTTTATTAATGGACCTTGGATTATTGGTTAATGGACCTTGGATTATCTTTTATTAATGGACCTTGGATTATTGGTGGAGACTTTAACAACATAGCTAGATTGAATGAAAAATGGGGAGGGAAACCTGTGGATTTACTCTTTAATCAGCTCTTTAATCAGAACATCAGGAACACTGACCTTGTTGAACTTCCACATCAGGGGCCTCTTGACACTTGGAGAAGAGGCAAAATTTTTGAGAGAGTTGATAGATTCTTGGTCAATCAAGCTTGGCTAGATACCAACATTATGACTACTATTTCTCATCTTCCTTACACTTGTTTTGATCATAGACCTCTGCTAATCTCTATATTCCCTAATACTGCTGCTCCCTTACCAATATTTAGATTCTTTAATGTATGGGTGTTACATCTCCTTTCCTTTATTAAGTCTGTCTAGCTACCTATTTCATCCTTCCCTCCTTGGATTAAACTATGGAAAATTCAGAAAAAAGTTGCTAAATTGTTGAAAGCCTGGGATTAGAACTGTTTTGGCGACCTTACAGCAAAAGTTGAAGAGGCTGAAGCTACTATGAAACAGACTAAATTAAACTTTTGTTATTAGCTAATGCTAATCTGCTTCAAGCTTGATATTAGCTAATGCTAATCTGCTTCAAGCTATTCATTAGGAGGAGAATTTCTATAAACAAAAGGCAGCCATCAAAGACTTTGTTGATGGAGATAGGAATATAAAGTTTTACCATGCATGTATTAAACAAAGAAGGCACTCCAACACCATCCTGAAGATTAAAAATCACAATGGCATTTGGATCCAAGGTACTGATCTAATTCATAGAGATGCTATAGATCACTTTCAAAATCTGTTATCTGAACCTCATGAGGCTACCCTACTGAACTTTGTCCCTAGCTTACTTAATGACAAAATCATTGATATTCATTGCCTGGATTTAACATCTACTCCTACTGAGGAAGAAATTTGGAAAGCTTTATGTTCTATTGATGGTGACAAAGTGGCTGGTGCAGATGGTTTTACTTCTACTTTCTACATAAAAACTTGGGAGGTGGTAAAAGCTGATGTTGTGGAAGCTGTCCAGACCTTCTTCAGTGGGGAGGATATGCCACATTACTTTACTAACCCACCATATCTTGGATGATTTCTCCTAATCAGTTTTCTTTTGTTCCAGGAAGACAAATTACTGATAATGTGCTACATGCACAGGAACTCTTTTTGGATATTGACAAACCTTGCAGGGGGGTAATCTCATATATAAGCTGGACATTTCTAAAGCTTATGATACTATCAATTGGAATTTTATCTTGGAGGTTCTTAAAGCTAGGGGGTTTCAAAATTCCTTCTGCCAAATCATTCACAGGTGGCTTAAGAATAATTTATATACCATTCTCCTTAATAGAAATTCATAAGGGCATTTTCGAGCTACTAGGGGAATCAAACAAGGGGATCCCTTTCTCCATACATTTTCATTTTGGTTATGGACTACTTATCTAGGCTTCTTAACCATAAGTTTTCTGAAAGGGAATATCTCAGATTTTCTAATAAAGCAAATTTTTCCATAA
>NW_018231180.1:33133-51545 GCF_001263595.1 Phalaenopsis equestris | reverse complement strand
AAAGAAATGTCAACTTATCTTTAGCAATAAGCTCAATTCTGCTGCCAAAAAATGGATTAAAGATTTCACTAGTTTTAAATCTGCTACCAACCCCTTGGTTTATCTTGGGGTACAGTTGATTAAAGGCAGGAAGAAGAAAACTCAATTTGATGAGGTGGTTTCTAAAATTTTCAAACAAATCTCTTTTTGGACTAGTTCTTATTTGTCACAGGGGGGAAGGTTAACTTTAATTAAAAGTATCCTGACTTCATTCCCTATGTATATTATGCAAATGCTGAAAATAAAAAAAAAAAGGCACACAGAAAACTTTGGAGGTGATGTTGAATAAATTCTTGTGGGAAGGCAATCATAAAAAAGCTCACTGGTTTAGTTGGGATAAGCTTTGCCTGCCTTTTGCTGCAGGGGGGCTTGGCATGAAGTCTTTCCAACAGCTTCATGAAATCTTCTATTGTAAACTCGGGATTAAATTTAGAGAACATAAGTCTTCGTGGGATTGCTATATGAAGTTAAAATATTGCAAGCACTCCCATCCAACAATTATTCGCAGAAAATCTGGGGACACTAGAATTTGGACTGAGCTCCTGCATATTAGGTGTGTGGCTGAAGACCTTTTTATCAGGGATGTGGGAGAAGGAAAAGTTGATTTTTGGTTAGATAATTGGCTTCTTGAGGGTAAATTGGAACCATCAACCTCTCTGGACTCAGCTATCAACAACCCCATTCATCTTTACTGGAATAATCATCATTGGAATAGAGACATGTTGGCTTCTATGGTAAATCCTGAAAAAGTGTATCAAATTCTTAAAGTCCCAGTCACTCCATAGAAACCAAATCGAATTGTGACTAAAAACCCCCCTCATACCTCTTTTACAATATTTGCATATTCCAAATTATACAATTGGCATCATAAGGATTGGGGTAATGCCATGTGGGTGCAATACCTCAGCCCCTCTATGTCCTTCTTCACCTGGAGATGTTTTCATAATATTACTGATGATATACTCAAACTCAAGGGTCTAAAAGGACCTTCAAGATGTACTTTTTGTTGCCAACAAGAGGAATCCTTAAATCATGTGTTTTTCTCTTGTCTTGTTGCTCAAGGGGTTCGGACACAGGTAGCTGCTAATCTTAGTCTCCCTTCCCATTTACTGAATTTTGGAAACTTCCTTGACTACTAGAGGGTTTGGAAAGAGAACCGTGCTAAAATAATCCCATTTATTACTACATGGTTCATCTGAATGACAATAAATAACAGTAAATATGAGGGTAAAACCCAAAGTGCTACGCAAATTGTTACCAACTGCTTGACATATACTCTTAAGATAATCAATCTCATGGGGTATAAAATTAAAGTTCCTGGGTGTTACCAAATTTTTAATACTCAAGTTTCTTCTGCCAAATCAAAATTTCTGCTGTTCCATTAGATGAAACCTTCCTACCCTTGGATTAAAATCAACACTGATGGGAGTTATACAAAACACAATACTGGTATTGTGGGGATTTTCCAAAATAATACTGGGAATTTTCCAAAATAATACTAGGGAATGCCTACTATTTTTCCAATCTCCCACTGATGCCCTCAATGCTTTGTAGGCTGAAGCCTTCACTGTGGTATGGGCTCTTCAAACAGGTGTTGTTATGGGATGGAACGTACTACCCTACTAATTGTGGAAATGGACTCCTGATGGCTATTCCAACTCTTAAAAGATATCATCTCCCCACCTTGGTTTCTTCTACATGTTGTTAAGCAAAGCAAATTACTCACATGAAGTTGACTCACTTGACTCACAACCTTTAGATTATCTGGAAGCATATTTTCAGGGAGGGTAACAGATGTGCTAATTGGCTTGCACATAAAGGTTCTTTGTCTATGTTGCCTAAAGTAAATACTATCCCTCCTGTGGAGCTGGCTTGGTTGATTAAGGCAGATCTTTCTGATTTGCCTTATATTAGAAAGGGGATGTCCACTGATGTTTATCCTAACCATCCTTTCTAGGGAGGGTTTTTGTTTCCTTGAGCCCTTACTGCTTTGTAACGTTTCTTTTCCTTTTCTTCTTTTTAACCTTATTGAATGGGGAAAGGTTTTTTTGACAGGTTACATTGGATTTTTAATTTTCTCTTGGGAGCCCTTGCCTATATATATATATATATTGACAGGTTACATTGGATTTTTGTTTTTCTCTTGGAAGCCCTTGCCCCCTTTTGGGTGAACCTTGGTTTTTTTTTTGTGATATATATATATATATAGCCAAAAGTTTCACCTAAAAGGACTTAGCCTTCCAAGGTGAAAAATGCATTAAAAAATGCAAACAAAAAGAAAAGTTTACAACATTTTGCAGAAGGGAAAACTAAGAGGGTCTCCCTTTAAGAGAAAAAGGAGAGGAGGAGAAATATTTTTAGTGAGGAGGGGACAGCCTGCCCCAAGTCTAGCTTGAGCAAGCCAATTTATTTGGTCGGTTACCTTCTCTGTGGACAAAATGGAACCTCAGGTTGAAGTAGTTGAAGATGTGATTAATTTTGTTTTTCCCCTTCAGAATGTGCCAGGGGCAGGTGATGAGGTTTAGAAGGATGTTGATCATAACCTTGGAGTCAGATTCCACTAAGAGGTTTTGAATTTTGGCTTTAGAGGCAATGTGGATAGCCTAATAGATAGCAATTGATTCACCTTCCAAAGCATCATCAGCAACAGTGGGAGACAAGTAATTGAGAAGGCAGGAACCTTGTGAGTTTCTGAAAAGCCCAACAATGCCAGCAGTAGATTGATAAAAGCAAGCATCAGTGTTGACTTTCAGCCATCCAGCAGCTGGCTTAAGCCAATAAACTAATGGAGGGTCAGAGGAAGGCTGACTAGACCAATTTCCAATCATAAGAAGGTCAGGACATGCCTTCCATAATGAAAGTTTCTTCACAAAAGCTAGGCAGTTGGAGGCCACCTTAGAGGGAAGTAGCAGTGCTCATCAAACTTGGCCTTGTTCCTAGCCATCCTAGTTAACGAAGCCACCACACAAGGGATTTCCATTAAGTTCAAATGATGCCACTCTTTCCAACAAAGGAGAAACTGCTGCTAGGTAAGATTTATAGTTTTCACTTTTAATTGTATTATACAGCAGACCGAACTTGTTGAACAAAAGTGCTTTGAAAAAAAGATGATCAATGGTCTCCTCATGCTCTTTGCATAGGACACAGCAGAATGAGCCTCTGAAACCCTTCAATTTTACAATGTCATAAGTTGGGAGAAGTCTGGAAAAGAGTCTCCAACAAAAGAAGGACATAGACGGAGAAAGGAAATTACTTCATAGAGGTTTCCTCATGGGATGTACACCCCATGAGATTGTTGAGAGTAGATTTAAGCAGAATTAATTTGGGAGGTTCTCTTTTTGGTAATGAGTTTATCTTTCTTGGAGGGGTCCAAGGGAATTTTAATAATCTTTTGCTTGGTTGAGGTATCTAAAATGTTCTGTAGGGCAAGAAGATTCCAATGTCCCTCAGTCCAGTAGTCAGATACCTTGGTAATAGTAGGAAAAGGAGTAGTGAGCAATTCAGAAAGTTTTTCCTCTCCCATCCAATTATCAAGCCAAAAGTTAATGTTCCCATCCCCTAACTTCCAAATGAAGTGATCTTCAGCAATGTCCTTAATTTTTAGCATTTGAGAGCAGATTTTGGAATCACCCAGTTTAGGAGTGAAAGGGAAGGATGGGAACCCTTGCAGTAGTTTCCTTTCAAAAAATTTGCCCAAAAAGGCTCTTGTGCCCTGAAATGAATCCAAAGTTTGCAGAAATTGATATGTTGTAAATGCTTGAAGCTTTTGAAACCAAGCCCATTGTCAGCTGGTTTGCAAATAGTATTCCAGGTAGTCCAATGCTTTTGGTTTTTTTGACCAGACCAAAGAAATCGATTAAAGGTTCTCTCAAGCAATAACTGTGTACTCTTCTTCAAAGTGACCATTTGAAGGATGTAGAAAGGAAAGGCTGATAGAACATGATTTAAAAGAGTGATTCTTCCTCCATTAGAAGGGAAGGAGTTAGTCCAGATGGTAAGCTTTTTTTGGATCTTTGTAACCACATCATAAAATGGTATTTGTCTGGTCCTATTTGTCTGGTCCTGCCCTTCAGCCTGCCCTTCAGCAAATGAACCCCCAAGTATTTCAGTTGAGAGCTAGAAATTTGAAAGCCTGAGAAGTTTGAAATTCACAATCTGAAAGGTTTCTTGACTCCTTTGCTAAAATAGATGCTGCATTTTTTTTTAATTCAGAAGTAGTCCAGGTAGTCCAGAGAAGGCCAGAAAATCATTTAGGCAATTTTGGATCTGTATAGCAGCAAGCTTAGTAACTTTAGAAAAGAGGATGACATCATCTGCATAAGATAAGTGGTTGATGGCAATATTGGATCTATGCTTGAAATTATTTTATGAGGATTCATTTGAGAGCTGGTAAAGCATGAGAGAGAGATAATCAAAAACCAAATTAAAAATGGTTGGAGAGATAGGCTCACCTTGTTTGATTCCTCTAGTTTCTTTGAAGAAGCCATTTGATGATCCATTAATAAGTAAAGAGTGAGCATTATTATTTAGCCATCTCATGATTAAATTTATGAAATCCAGAGAGAAGCCTCTAGCATGTAGAATCTCCTCAATGAAATCCAAGTGAATTGTATCATAGGCTTTGCTGATGTCCAATTTATAAATCAGATTACCCCCTACAGCTTCTATCCAAATCTTGATATAACTTATGTGCTAAAAGTACATTATCCACAATGCTTCTACCCTTGATAAAAGTTGTTTGGTTGCTGCTGATAATCTTATGCAGATGAGGTTGAAATCTGACAACCATCACTTTGCTAATAATTTTAGTGACCACATTGGTAAGGCAGATTGGCCTAAATTGCTCCCATTTTTTGCAATTTGTCTTTTTTGGAATGAGATTAATAGCAAAAGAAAAAAAAATACTTAGGGGGGTCTTGACCTTTGAAAAATGCTTGCACAACTTCAATCTCCTCCAGTCTAATGATGTTCCAAGCCTTTTTAATAGAAATCTGCAGAATAATGATCATGGCCAGCAACTTTATTGTTGTCAATACAGTCAAAAGCAATTTTGATTTCCTCTTCAGATGGTATATGTGCTAGTTGAAGGCTAGAAATATACCTTATGCAGTGGTCAAAGACGTTAACCAGTATAGCTTGTCTAGTCATAGTGTTTTGAGTGAAAAGCTTTTGATAAAACTCCACTGCACTAGTAGAAATTTCACTAGAAGTATTAAGCCAGACTCCCTAAGAGTTCATGATCTGATGTATTTCATTACATTTCCTCTTGTAATTGATTAAGGCATGATAGTATTGGAGTTTTTGTCCCCTACAATAAAATGGGACTTTGCAGCTTTCTGATGAAGCAGCTGCTCTTGCAAATGAATAACATTTAGTAAATTTTCATTGATTGTGAAAAGGTCAGCTTCCAAGGTAGGATTAACAGTAAGTTGGGACACCAAGTTTTCAACAATAGCTTTAGCTTCCATAACCTTAGTAAATAAGTTGCCAAAAACTAGCCAATTCCAGGCTCTGAGCTTTGCAACAAGTCTTTTTTGAAGAGTTCATAGTTTCACCCATGAGTTAACATGGTGATAGCTGATCCACACTGAAAGCACCTATTTAAGAAACTCAGAATGGAAAAATGTGACATTAAGATATCTGAAAGGGGATTTAGCGGTAGTGAGAGTGTTTTGATTAGTAATAAGGAGGGGTCTGTAATCAGACCCAGTCATAGGCAAATGAGATATAGTAGTTGTAGGAAATCATTTAGCCAAAAATCATTAGCTAGAGCTCTGTCAATCCTTTCCCAAATATTGTCCCTTCTCCAAGTAAATTTGGGGCCTGAGAAGCCCAAATCAAATAATCTATATATTTGAATGTTATCATTGAAGATATATATATATGCAATATATATATATATATATATATATATATTGGGGAAAGAAGCATGTGTAGGCTCCCTACATGTATAATTAAACATGAGAATACAAATCAAGGAGATAATCCAGGTTCCTCAAAAAGAAAAGTCAAAAACTTATGACAAGGATCAACCTATTGAGGAACCCTCTCCAATAAAGCAAAAACTAAATATACCAAAATTACAGGTATAACCCCCAAGCTAACTAACAAAGATTGTGAATGAGGTGCACAGCAACTATAGATGACCAGCAAAAACCTAATGAACTTATGATATGGAAACTAGCATTCAGTTTTGCAATCTTAGATAAGGGATTTAAAGTTTGTCCCCCTTAAGTACAGATAGAGGGGGAGGGATAGGTAGGTGGAGACCTCAGTATGATTTGAGTTAGCACCCTCCAAAGCCAGAAAATTAACAGCCCTATTAGCTTTCCTATAAATAAAGGAGAATTGAATCTTAATCTCAAGGTTGAGGTTCTTTATCTTGTGAATCAATTTGTTTATGTGCCAAGGGGATGAAGAGTTTTCAGTCAACAGCTCCACCAAGAGGGAAGAGTCCATTTCAGCTATGATCCACTTCTACTTGTTTCCTCTGGCAAATATTAGAGCCCAGTAAAGTGCAGCAGCTTCATTATCCAAAGCATCTTCAAAAATATAGGGGGCCTTGAAATACATCAAATAATTTCCTGTGTGGTCTCTAAAGATCCCCCCAATTCCAGCTTTCTTGTTGGTGAAGCTTCCATCAGTGTTGATTTTAATGTAGGGGTGAGGAGGTTTCTCCCATCTTACCTTGATGACCTTAATCTATTGCAAACCAATATTAGGTAGAACCTCCAATATCTTAGGGAATTTCTTCCAACTTATCAGCTTGTTTAAATATGCTATACAGTTAGACACCACAGAAGCATCTTTGTTCCACTGTCCTTATGCTTCACCTTGTTTCTGGCATTCCAAAGGAACCAAGAAACAATGAAGGGAAAGTCATCCAATATTGATCAGGTTAAGATTCATGTTAGAGGTCAAACTATTCCAAAACTCCCTAACAAATCTGAACCTGAAAAAGAGATGGTCACTAGATTCCTGATCAAGCTTGCAGAGATAACATCTTGATGGGCCTTTCAAACCATTCAATTTCAGAATATCATCTGTTGGAATTAAGTCATTTAGGACTCTCCATGAAAAGAATAGCATAGAAGGAGTTAAATGTTTCTGGCAAGAGAAAATATTCCACTGACATTGGTCCCATCTGAATAAGTTGTTCTGAATATCCTTTAAGAGGCTTGACCTGGTCCTGTTAATGAGATGAAGTTGATCTTTTTTATTTCTGTCAAATTGGATTGTTGAAATGATTCTAGTAGATGGTTCCTTCAGAAAGTTTTCCAAAGTGTCCTCAAACCAAACATTTCCATTCCAACAGTCATTAACCTCTAACTCCTCGTCCTTTCCTTCCTGCAGAGGCTCCAAATGTTCAATAGGGCACCATTTGACAAACTTCTCAGGACATTTGGAACCAACTTTTAGAAGGATAAATGGTTTGTCAATGTATTTTCTCCATGGCCCAGCTCCCAAATGAGAAGTTTGTCAATGTATTCCCTAACCTTAAGCATCCGGATCCATGTCCT
Source organism: Phalaenopsis equestris (assembly GCF_001263595.1). Taxonomy (NCBI): domain Eukaryota; kingdom Viridiplantae; phylum Streptophyta; class Magnoliopsida; order Asparagales; family Orchidaceae; genus Phalaenopsis; species Phalaenopsis equestris. The sequence continues at coordinate 43,986 of NW_018231180.1, read as the reverse complement.
GGAGTCCCCTAGTTTCCTAGTTACTTCCCCAGGATGATCAAATTTGCAGTATTTAGCCTGGAGTCCCCTAGTTTCCTAGTTACTTCCCCAGGATGACCAAATTTGCAGTATTTAGCCTACATGAACTTAGACCATAAGCTTTCATTTTGTCTGAAATTAATCCAAAGATTACACATGCTAATTTGTTGCATATGGTGTAATCCCTTAAATCCCAAACCACCAGGTTCATATGTTTTAGCCACTCTTTGCCAACTTGCCCAGGCCATTTGTTTCATGTTTCTAGCCCAAAGGAACCTGTTGAAGGTTCTTTCCAGCATCAAGGTTGTGCTTCGTTTCATTGTTTCCACTTGAAGAACATAAAGATGGATAGAGTGTGAGAATGCTCTTAAGTAGGGTGATCCTTCCACCATTTGAAAGGTAAGAGTTGGACCACCCCTGGAGGGTGGAATTAATCTTGTTAATAACTTCATCAAATTGAGTCTGTTTGGTTCTTCCTCTAACCAGTTGAGTGCATAGATATTTGAAGGGAATGCTCATGTTTGAAAACCCAGTGAAATCTAACATCCACTGCCTGAGTGGTATTGGAACTTTTTGTTGTCCAGGATCAGACATTTATCCTTATTAACTTTTAGCCCTGACACCTGTTGGAATTTTTGCAAGATAACAATCATGAAGGTACTTGGTGGTAGCTAACTTAGTGGCCCTAGTAAAAATAAGAATACCATCAACATAGATAAGATGACTAATGTCCATCTTGGCTCTATTGTCATAAGCATTAAAGCTTTTTTTTTTCCTGGCAATCAATGAGTCTGGATAGGTAATCTAAAACCAGAATTAAAATAGTAGGGGCCCCTTGTTTAAGCCCTCTAGTAGCTTTAAAGAAACCATAAGCTTTCCCATTGATGAATACATAATTAGCATTAGCGTCCAACCATCTTTGAATGATCAGACAGAATTCTCTGGAAAAACCCCTAGCCTCCAAGCATTCCACAATGAAATCCCAGTTCACCATATCATAAGCCTTCTTCAAGTCTAGCTTGTAAATTGCATTACCCCCTCTGCAAGGTTTCTCCAAATCCTGTAAATGTTCCTGTGTCAGAAGTATGTTGTCCCCTATGTTTTTTCTTTTCACAAATGCTGCTTGATTTGTGCTAATTAACTGAGGTAGGGCTGGCTGAAGTCTATTCCCCAGAATTTTTCTTATAATTTTACTTATGACATTAGTAAGGCTCAAAGTTCTGTAATGGATCCAGCTGTCTTTGACAGAAGTCTTAGGGATAAAAATAATGGAGGAAGCACTAAAATAATGATGTAGAGAGTGTACTTTGAAGAAGTGTTGGATAGCTTTAATTACCTCCACCTTGATGACACCCCAGGCTTTTTTATAGAAATCTGCTGTAAATCCATCAGGACCTGCAGATTTAGAGCTATCAGTGGAATTTAAAGCTCTTTGAATCTCTTCCTCCCAAGGTATGTAAGTGAAGTTCATTCTAGTAGTGTACTAATTTCTTTCAGTAAACAAGTTGCTATCTATATGATCTTTGTCAATGTTGTTTCCATTCATGAGATTCTGGCAGTACAATACAACACTTTCAGCAATCTCCTCCTCCTATCTGAGCCAAGTTCCATTCTGATCTTTGATGCAATGGATTGTGTTGCACTTTCTCTGGTACTTAATTTATGCATGATAGAATTTAGTATTTCTATCCCCTTCAGTAAATTTAGTTTTAGCAGCCTTTTGTTTAAGGAATTGTTCTTCCCAGTTCACAGCAGTTAAAAGTCTCTCATTAGCCTCTAATAGAGTAGCTTCATCAGCCTTCTCTTTGCTGCGCCCCTCCACCAGTTCAAGCAGCTCCTTTATAGCCTTTTCCATCACCTTCAGAAGATCCCCAAAGGTATGCCAACTCCACTGTTTAAGAGCTTTGCCCACCTTCTATTGCTTTTGCCACAAATTGATGAAGGGGTTAGGATGAGTGTCATTCTTCCAATTGTCTTTAATAATCTGCAAGAAGTTTTCATGTTGAGACCAAACATTCAAGTACCTAAAAGCACTCTTCTGATAAGTACTTTTTGGGCCAATAGAGATCAACAAAGGCCTATGGTCTGATCCAGCTAGGCTTAGATGTGTGATAGAAGTCTGCAAGAAATTTTAAATCCAGTTATCATTAGCATATACTTTATGCATCCTTTCCCACATATCCTTCCTCCTCTAAGTGAAAGCAGGACCACTAAAACCAAGATCAAATAATCCAGTTTTTGAATATTATCTTTGAATGTGGATATAGTGACAGGATTAGGAGTTCTACCCCCCTTCCTTTCAGCAGGAGAGGAAATGCAATTGAAATCTCCTCCCACAATCCATGCTTTATCAATAGAACCTTGGATGTTCTGAAGGGTCTCCCACAGTTCAGTTCTTGCAATTTTGGAGCTTCCTGCATAAACAAAGGAAGCAAATCCCTCCATGTCATCAGTGCTAAAGTTCATATGCAATACTTGAGTGTGGTTGAGCAAAATGGAACACTTCATTTCTTTCCTGCAGAAAACCTAGATTTTGTTGTTGTTATTAGTAAAAAAATTGAAGACAGGAAAAACTTTGGTAATTTTCAAAGTGTTTAGGTGAACCATAGGTTCCAAAATGGCTATGCACCAAAATTTATGTTTTTTATTTAAGTATTTGAGTCTTTTTAAGGATAAGGGGTGAGAAATCCACCTTATGTTCCAACACAACAGATTAATCATGGGGAGGGGGGATGGATGTAAGGTTGGGATCTAGATCTAGTCTTCCCCATTGGTTTGTTAAAAGCTTTGGTTGCTTGAATCTTCAAATCTTCAATTATTTGTAACTCCTTTTCCTTCTCCTGTTTCAGTTCTTCTGGTTTGGAAGTCCTTTTCTTTCTAGTTTTTTTATACTGCCAATCTGATTCCAAGTCTTTGTTCATTTCTTCAAACAAAGCTTTAGTAGGGGAAACCACAACAAATTCATCCACAGGATTCCTTTTGTTCCTAGGAGACTGAATTCAGTCCTCCAAGGGGACTTGCAAAGGAGATGGCAACTTCCCGTTTTACCTGGCTCCATATCCTCACCAACTGTCACCCTCTCTTCAACTGAAGGGGTCACAAAAAGCTTTTCCTTCACAATATTCTGAACAACTATTGCTCTGATTGTCTCTTTTGTCCCTGCCACAGTAGAAATCTTCTGGTGGACTTCTTTATTGCTATCACTCATGAGATTGAAATTTGCATCATTCAACTCCTGCTGAGGGTTGTTTATAAGCCTTCTAATAGGAGAATTTAGCATGTAGCATTTCTCTCTAGAGTGACCAAATATTTTGTAGGGTCTTTTGTCCATGACTACTTCCTACCAAACTTAAACAGCTTCACTAAACATGAGCAAAATGGACATTTTTTCAGAAACAGCTACTTCACAGTTGTTTTCACACAGCTGCAACGAACAAACAGCTAGCTTCCCCGCAGCAACTTCCCCGCAGCAGCTTCCTGGGCAGCGCAGCTGCAGCTGCAAAGCTGAGAAGTTGCAGCTGCGCCAAACAAACCCTAAGTGGAAGTGGATTGTTGCTGAAGTGGACTCCTCCCTGCTGGTGAAGCTGCTGACTATTAAGATTTCTTCCCCTTGGCACATTAATCAGTGGATTCACTAGATTAAAAAGCTTAGCCTTGAAATTAAGATTCATTTCTCTTTTGTGTATAGGGAAGCAAACAAACCTAATAACTTTTTGGCTATGGAGGGTGCAAATGCTGAGCTTGCTGGGGTCTCCACAATCCTCTCCCCCCCACTCCACCTGTTAACTCAGGGGGACGAACTCCAAATTCCTTACCTAAGAGTGCAAAAATGAATGTTAGGACCTTTGTTAGTGGCCATGAGTCGTGCTGGTCTTCCATTGAGGTTGTGCTCCTTGTGTCTTAGTTTTTTTTTGTCTTGTTTGGGGGTTTACTTGTATTTTTTGTTTACTTAAGTTTGTCTTGTTGGAGAAAATATATTTTCTCCTTTTAGCTGTAATGAGTGTCTGTTTCTGTGGTTGGGTTGTCACCTTATGAGTGAGTAACATTGTATTTTATTTTCTAGATTGGAGAACTTCCCAACCAAGCAATTTGTAATTTTACTTCTTATCGACATGTAGGGAGCCGAATCATGCTCCTTCTATAAAAAAAATCCAAATGATGGTATATATGGTCCCATAAAATATAATCCCCAAACATAAAAAAGTTTCAACTTCCAAAGTAAAATCTATAGGCATTTCATTTATTATTGAAATATTACCTACTCGCTGACATCGATCACATGTTTTTTTATATGTATATTTACATCTCTAAATAGAGTAGGCTAATAAAATCCATATTATAAAATTTTGTGAATAGTTCTATCAATTCAAAAATGACTCTCAAATTCAGAATCATGCATTTTTGGATAATTTCGATAATTTCTTATTCAATTTCTTTGTAAGGCACACATCTCCGCATAACTAAATCTTTGCATTGTTTATACACAAATGGTTCATTCCAAAACTAAAATTTTGCATCTTGAATAAATATCTTTTCTCGTTGCTTTGTCAATTCATATGGTAAAATCACACTAACAATGCAGCTTATAATATCAACATACCACAGTATTTCTCTTTCTTTAACATTATAAAGTTGTTCATCATAAAATGTTTCATTAATTTCTCTTTCAAGCTCAAATGTTTCTTCATGTTCCAGCCTATATAAATGATCAGCTATTTGATTATCAAATCATTTTCTATCTACCACGATAAAATTGAATTCTTTCATCATAAATACCCATCTAATTAATCTTGGTTTTGCATCCTTCTTTTGCATCAAATATTTTATGACAGAGTGGTCTATATGCACAACACATTTAGCTCCAATTAGATATGAAATAAACTTATCAAAAGCATAAACAATTGCTAATAACTCTCTTTCAGTAGTGTTATAATTAATTTGAGCTTCATTTAGAGTTTTACTAGCATAGTATATAACTTTAAAAATTTTGTGATATCTTTGCACTAAAACGACTCTAATTGCATAATCACTATCATCATAAATTTGTTTGAATGCTTTCTCCTAATTTGGTGAAAGAATTATAGGAGCAGTGATCAATTTTTACTTCAACGTTTCAAAGGCATTAAGACACTCTTGCATAAAATCAAATTTTGTATCTTTTTCCAACAGTTGGCATAAAGGCTTTGTAATTTTTAAAAAATTTTTAATATACCACCTGTAAAAACCAACATGTCCTAAAGAACTTCTATCTCCTCTTATAGTAGTTTAGCTTTAACTTGAAATTTTGTTGGATCTACTTCCGTGTCATTTTCTGAAATTTTTTGCCCAATTACAATTCCTCTTGAAACCATGTATTGACATTTTTCCCAGTTTAGTACTAAATCACATCATTCTATAAGATTCTCTAAATGATTTAGACATATTTCAAATGAAGTTCCAAACACTAAGAAAACATTCATAAAGACTTTTTATTCCTTTTTCAATTAAATCACTGAAAACTGACATCATACATCTTTGAAATGTCTCAGGTGCATTACATAAACCAAAGGACATTCGTCGAAAATTAAAAGTACTAAAAGGAGTAGTAAATGTAGTCTTCTCTTGATTCTTTAGAGCAATTGGAATTTGATGATAGCCGATATATCCATCTATCCATCTAAAAAGAAAAGCAAAAATATTTGTTCCCAGCTAGCCTATCCAACATTTGGTCCGAAAAGGGTAAAGTAAAGTGATCTTTCATGGTGCCCAAATTTAGTTTTCTATCATCAAAGCAGATTCATCAACCAGTGACTTGTCTTCTTGGTATTAATTTATTATTCTCATTCATCACAAAAATTACACCTCCTTTCTTAGGTACACAATGATTTGGACTCACCCAAGATTTGTCTGAAATAAGATACATTATTTTAGCATCTAACCATTTTAAAATCTCTTCCTTAACAAGCTCTTTTATCATAGGGTTTAATCTCTTTTAAGGACCAGCTCTTGGTTTATCATGTTCTTCAAAAAAAAAATATGTGCATACTAATCTAAGGACTGATTCCTTTAATATTATTTAACATCCATCCAAAAGCTTTCTTATATCTTCTTAAAGTTTCCAACTACTTTAGTTCTTGTGCTTTAGTTAATTCTGAGGATACAATAATAAGTAATGTGGATAAATCTCTTAAGAAGTCATATTTTAAAAGAGTAGGAAGTGTTTTCATTTATAGTTCATGAGGTTTTACAATCGAAGAAATCAAATTTTTATAATTATCTGTAGGATCTAACAATACAAATTATTCCTGAACATAATCCAATTCTTCATTACTCACTTCCATAGATTTATCTTGAATTATATCATCCTCGTACTCCAAATATTCTTCTGTAGCTTTCTTTTCAAATGTATTTGTGAAATATTTATTGCTTAAATAATCATTAAAATTCATTTTGAAGCATTCTTCAGCTCTTCCTTTTGTTGGGTATCTCATTAACTTTGCAATATTAAATTTAACTTCTTGATTTATCTTGACTTTTGTTGGGTATCTCTCATTGTTAATTCTCCTTTCTACACATCTATCAAAGCTCATCTAATGTCAATAAATGGTCTTCTGAAAATGATAAAACTTTCTTTATCTTCCTCCATATCTAACATAATAAAATTCACATGAAAGATAAATTTATCAACCTTTTCCAAAAGATCTTCAATAACTCCTTTAGGATAGATAATCAAATGATCAGCTAACTGAAGAGTTATAATAGTAGGTGAAATTCTCCTAAACCCAACCTTCTAAAAATTGATTGAGGCATAAGATTAATACTGGCTCCCAAATTAGATAAAGCTTTTCAAAAAAAATCTTTCACCAAATCTTTCATTTTCAAAAAAAATCTTTCACCAATAGCACAAGAAATAGTAAAACTATCAGGATCTTTAAAATTTTTAGGAAGCATTTTAGGAAGCATTTTCTGAATTATAGAGCTACACTCCTCACTAAGTGCAACAGTCTCATTATCTGTAAACTTCCTTTTTTATTAAGTATGTCCTTCATATTCGTATAGCTTGACATTTGTTCCAGAGCTTCAACAAATGGAATGTTTATTGTTAATGTCCTCAATATTTCCAAAAATTTTGTAAATTGGTTATCTATGTTATATTGCTTCAATCTTTGAGAAAATAGAGGTGGTGGTCTTTCTAAAATAATTTTCATTAGTTTCATAGGATATTCTGACTCAAAATGGAAATCTTCACTAGACTGTTCATTTTCCACCCCTTCTTTCTCAACTTAAACTTCAATTTCTTTTTGAACTTTTGTTTGCAATTCTTTTCCACTTCTTAGTTGAATAGCCTTGATTTTCTCTTTCTTCTAATCTTTATGATTAACTTCAATGTTACTGGGAAAAGTTCCTAGAGGTCTATTACTAAATGAAGTAGCAATACATCTCAACTGATTTTCCATGTTTTGAATGGTAGCTCCTTGACTTTGTAATTGTGCTTCTTAACTTTGTAATTGTGCTTCTTGACCTGTAATTGTGCTCCCATTTGCAATATTAATTTATCCATTGACAATTTCTTCTCCTTACTTTGTGAATTTTTATTGAAATATGGAAAGTGAGAAGGTTTATAGTTAGAATTTCCCTGATTGTTGGAGTTTCATAATGAGATTCCAACATTGTTCCCCAATGCAGATTTACAGCATTAGAGTTATTGTTACTCAACCTGAAATTAGGGTGATTTTTAAAACCAGGATTATAATAATTTGAATAAGGATTATTAAATTGGTTTTTTATTGCATTTAAAGTTTTTGTGATGCGCTGCAAATATCTTTCAATATTACAATACACAACAATACACACATGACAGAATACACACATGACAGCACAAATAGTAAATATGTAGTTCAATCCAAATAAAAATAAATTCAATTTAAATAATTTTATATTTTAAAATTTTTAAGCTATCAAACTGTAATAATAACACAAGTATACGTATCGTCTTTAAGCTGTCAAACTGTAATAATAACACAAGTATGCGTATCGCTCATGTAATAAATGACTCTAATGGAGTCCTAATTATCGATCCCATGGGGATTTGGAAATTCTTACGCTTATAATGTAAAACACAATATTATTTGGAAATTCTTACGCTTATAATGTAAAACACAATGTTAAAACTATAAAACTTAACTATGTAAAACAAATCTAACGTACATTTACTGTATGATAAATAAAATGCAGTTAAAAGAACTAGGTTCACTAAACTATTTGCTAAACTTCAAAAGTAAACTTAGTAAGACTAATTTTTAAACAAAGAGTTAAAATTTAAGAAAGCATCATTCCCCTTTACCATGATTTTATGGATTGTGAAGTAATTAAAATCATTTAAAATACATATAAAATTGTATTATATCAAATAGGAGCAATCCTATTCCTTACTCTCTAAGAGTGCATAAAGAACATTAACTAATCTAGAGTTTGGTCCTTAAATTTGTGGCTAGTTTGAGAGGATACTGGCTGCCACACCAGAGCTCTAACTTCTCCCTCCCTGAGGGCTAACAGTCTCACTTTATTTTCTTAGCAACTGTACCAAATTGGGGATTTTAGTCTGGCCAGCCTAAAATCTCCAATTTTGTGCCCATCAAAGTATATTTCCCTCTTTATTTGCACTCAAACCCATGGACTACATTCTCACCCATGAAATTGAATGAGACCCTTACCTTGTTGTAGCAAGCATAGTCCTTTTGGATGTTATATTTCTCAAAAAATTTTAAAATTTCAATTGGCTAGATCAAAATGTAAAAAAAGATCGTAGTTGGAATCAAAACAATTTATTAACATTTCAAACCTTCTATAATAAATTTAATTCTTCACAAACCTTATCTCATTATATGGTGTGGCGTAAATAAGACTACTCAAAATTCATGGGAAGGATATGAAAAAACAAAGATTTTATATATAAAAAAAATTTACAAAATAAATAAATGAAAGAAAACAACTTATCTCACACTCATTCTTAAGCAAATCCTTTGAAGATCACTTTAAGCACTTTCTCTCTTTACAATCACACTCAATTCTCTCTTAGAATAGTAATAATGAAGAAATCCTCACCTTCCCTCTCCTCTTACAACTCTAGAAGAAAATCTCTCTCACAGCAAAACCACTCTCTCTCAAACCTCACGCATGCCCCCCTTTTGACTCTAGACTCTCCTCTTTTTAATTATGGTCAGCCTTCCTTTCAAAAAGAATTCAAAATTCCTCTTTTTTTGACCAATTGGCACACCTCTTTACACAAAGAGAAAAGTCCCTTCATCCAAGAGACATACCTCTTTATTCAAGAGCCTTTTCAAAGTGTCTAGATGCATTGAATCACTCCATGGGGCATTTGAATTGAATGGAGCCTTCTAGAACCGGTCAAAAGTAGTTGCTAATCGTCTTACTCCGTCTTAATTTTTCTCTTGCACTTCTAGCGTCAGTGTATTGAAGGTTTGTGCTTTTCTCTAGATTTTGACACATCTAGTGCCAGCTCTAGCACTTCTGGAGCTGCTTCTGTGTAAAATGGTGCCTCTGGCAAGAGTTTATGGCACCAAGATGCTGAAAAGCTCCATTTTGACTCCAAATTTACTCTTTTTTGCTACTTTTTTCTCCAAATGCCTAAGATTGATACACATGTAACAAAACATGAAATATCCTTCTTTAAAGTGCAATTTCAACAAATTTAAGTATAAAATGTATACATAAAATTGTACATCATTTTGGCGTATCAACCCTCACTCAACATGGTCATCACATCATTCCATGTGGGGAATCTAATTAGCACCATGGGATCAACCCCATAATTCATTTAATTAACTAATTAAGCAGATTATGACATTCCTTTTGTGCGTAAAATTTGAGTTAATCAAACTCATTAGCCTAAGCCTAAAAACCCAAAATCTAACCCAAACCCATGGCTTAAACTTATGATCCATGGTTCATCCTTAATGGGTAACCAATGACCTAAAACATACCCAACAAGACATGAGGAGAACCCATGAAGATAAATTAAAATTTAAAACCCTTGGTTAGTGGCTTAACATCATCCAACATGGCTCATGATGGGGGGGGCATGGCACTTAACCGATCTCCCTTGGACCAATCTCTAGTGAGTCAAGCCAGCTCATCTATGACCTTTATTATCAACTTAAACCCTTCCAATCTACTCAAAGCCCTCACCAAGTCTTCTTCTTCACCATGCTTACCTCCATGATGAGCCCATCATGGAAAATTTAAGTTGACTATCCTTTGCTCAAATTTCACTGAGATTTCTCTAAAACACCTCTGAGGAGCTACCCAACCTTCTCTAATCACTCCAAAGCTTCCCTAAAGCCTCTCATGGCTACTTTAGAGGCCAACCCAAAAGTTCCTAGTACACAATGAACTTCATAGAAGGCCCCTAAATCCTCTTGCTCAAAACAGCAATAACGCCCCCCTTAACCAAAGCATTTGATTCCCCATCTCCTCAGGCCAACAAGTCCACTAGAAAACCCTAATTATCCAAACCCAATCCAGGACAACTTTTGACCTCAACATGAACTATTTTCAAACTTGAACTCAAACCTTCCAAAAACTTTGTAGGACCTCTAAAACTCTCCCGTAATCAAAATTAGGGTTTCCGGGGTCTCTAACCCATCCCAACACTAGCATGAGCCACCATTTGGTATAGCTTATGGTTAGGGCCAATTTCAATTCAAATTGAGATAAGGAGGAGCTTTGTGGTGTCATGGTGATTATCTTTATCATGCTCAATTGAGGCCAAATCTCTTGGCATAAGGTATGGATGAAAATCTATATATATATATATATATATATATATATATATA
>NW_018231180.1:32050-32367 GCF_001263595.1 Phalaenopsis equestris | reverse complement strand
TCTCCTTAATTGGTAAATTCCAACTTGGACATCCTAAGATGGAATCTGTGAGAAGATATTTTGATGGACTAAAATTCAAAGGGGCTTGGAAAGTAGGCCTACTTGATGGTAGGAACATACTTATTAATTTCTCCAGGGAGGAAGACTATGCTAGAATTTTCTCTAAACAATCTATCTTGATTGACGGCACTACAGTTTTTCATGTTTAAGCTTTTAAAGTGGACTCACCTCTCAAAAGCTGCAGCAGAAAGCTGCGCTTTTTCACTACTTCTCTACTTGATGTTAAGTTACCTGGACTTAAACTACACTTTTTCAAT
>NW_018231180.1:30158-31807 GCF_001263595.1 Phalaenopsis equestris | reverse complement strand
CTCAGAAGGAAGATCCCTCAGAAGGAAGATCCCCATACCTCAACCTGAGGAATTTGAACCACATGACAAGGAGTTGCCTACTACTGCTGATTGTACTGTTAATGTGCCTGAGTTGCCTGGGACAAATGAGCTGCCCCAAGCTATGGCACATGAGAGTGCGGTACCCAATCCCCAAATTAATCATGAACCACCAACTGAGGACCTTCACCTTATGCCACACTCTACTCAAATTGAACAAACTCTTTGTACTGAACTTTCTACACTTCCTGCTGATCAAGAGACTACAGTTATTAAACTACCAAAGGAAGACCCTTTGATTTTGCAATTAGCTAGGAGTCTTAAAGATGGCTGGCAAGTCCAAAAAACGAAAAAGAAGAAAATGCCTTTGGAATTAAAGAACTTAATCTCCTCTTCATCTTCTTTGGAGGAGGCCCCCCCTCTTTCTTCTAGCACTATTAGAACTAGGAGAAGAGGAAAATCCACCTCTATTGGTTAATGAATCTAATTTGTTGGAATGTTAGGGGACTTGCACATCCCAAATCCCTTAATAGAATCCTTGCTCTCAATAGGATGTATAAACCTTGGATCATTGCTCCACTTAAACCAATGTTCACAAAAAATGTTAATAGATTTGTGAGGAAATTCCCTGGTTTTCAGCTTCTTATAAACACTAACAGTAAAATTTGGCTTCTTTGCAGAAAGGAAGTCCTATGCACTGTTCTTAATGAAGGTGACCAATTTGTCCATTTGCAGCTCAACTTCAATTACTATCAGGGTTTTGCTACCTTCATTTATGCTGGTTGTACAACAACTGCTAGGTTGGACCTATGGAAACAATTACGAGAGTTCAGTGCCTCTATAAGGGATTTCTGGTTAGTGGGGGTGATTTTAACAGCCTGTCTTCACCTAGTGAGAAGAAGGGTGGGAGATCTCCTAATATTAATCTAATTAACACATTCAATGACAACATTCAGTCTGCTGGTCTTTTTGATTTGGGGTTTACAGGCCCTAGATTCACTTGGAGAAGGGGGAAGATTTGGGAGAGGCTTGATAGAGTTTTGGTAAATGACATTTGGTTTAGAGAGTTCCTACATACTTCTATCCAGCACTTGGCTATGAGTGGGTCTGATCATAGACCCTTACTTATCCAAATATCTTCATCCTCTTCTAAAACTAAAGCCAAATTCAGATATCTTAACATGTGGTCAATGCATGGGGATTTTATTAATCAAGTATCAAAGGCCTGGACTGATGTCCATCATCACATACCAAGTATCAAGCTTAGGATTTTACATAAAAAAAGTCAGCAAACATCTCATAAATTGGAATTGGGAGGTGGTGGGGAACATTGATAAGAAAGTCCTTGAAGCTGAACAAAATGTTTTGCATTTAGAACAGCTCTTATCTTTTGACATGGGGTCTAAAATGGACCTTCAGTTAGCCAATGAAAACCTATTGGATCTGATCAACATGCAAGGGGCTCCCTATGCTCAAAAGGCAAATAAAACCAGGTTTTGTGAGGGTGACAGAAACTCTAAATATTATCATGCTCGCATTAATTATAGGATGAAAAACAACACAATTCACAAAATCTTTTCTCAAGAGGGTCACTGGATTTCCAATGCTGAGGGATTTGCAAATGATGTTGC
>NW_018231180.1:28226-29561 GCF_001263595.1 Phalaenopsis equestris | reverse complement strand
TCTTCTCATGGGTTTTTCAGTGCTTCTAGAGGTATAAAACAAGGTGACCCCCTTTCCCCTACTATTTTTATCTTAGCTTTTGACTACTTATCCAGAAGTTTGAATGAGTTGGCATCCAGGAAACCCCATTCTCTTTATAGCCACAGATCTTCCATCTTAATTAATCATTTGGCCTTTGCTGATGACATCATTATCATTACAAGAGCTTCCAAAGTTGCTGTTAAACTATTCATGCATAATCTGGAGAATTTTCAGGATGTTTCTTGAATGAAATTAAATAAACAGAAGTGCATCTCCATTTTCAGTAAGCAATACAACAATGAGTTAAAGTCCTGGGTTACTGATTTCACTGGCTTCAAAAACAGTCACCATCCTATAAAATATCTGGGGGCTTTTCTTATCAAAGGAAGAACCAAGAACATTCAATTTGATCACATAATTGACAAAGTCCAAAGTAAATTGCAAGCATGGGAGAATTCCTTTTTATCCAATGGGGGTAGTATCAAACTCCTCAAACGTGTTCTATCTGCTTTACCATCCTATCTACTGCAAATGAACATTCTAAAAATGTCTTCTCAGAGATTGTTAGAAGGGATCTTTAATAGATTCCTATGGGCTGGCCATAGGAAGCAAAAACACTGGACTTCTTGGGCTAAGGTGTGTAAACCCTTTAAGGAGGGTGGGTTAGGCTTCAAGTCTTTCTCCCAAATTATACACACTAATTTTTGCAAACTCTGGCTCAAATTTTGATCTCAGTCCTACCTATGGGCTGATTTCCTTTGGGGCAAATATTGCAAGTATCAACACCCCACCCAACTCTCTGTGGGTTTTGGAGATTCCCCCATCTGGAGAAGGATGTTAAAAGTGAGGAATGATGCTAAACAATTGTATGTCTGGGAAATTGGTGAGGGCATGGTCAACATCTGGTGGGATAATTGCTCCTTGGAAGGCTGCCTTCTTCAGGATCAGAATGCTCCAGCTGCTCCTGTGCTTGTGAAAGACATCTGGGTTCATGGCAAGTGGAACCTAACTCCAATTGTTATTTTCTGCAGCCCTTCTCAACTATCCAATATTCAGAAGTTGTTTGTAAAACCTGGAGTTAAAGACAGAATAGCTATAAAAAAGAACCCAATTCCTTCTCAGCCTCCCCAACTGGTGGTACACTAGGGCCATACAATCTGGAATAAATTCCTCACCCCATCCATGTCTTTTTTCATATGGAGACTCTTCTTAAAACTGATTTCCACTGATGATATTTTGAAATTGAAGGGTCTGAGCGGTCCTTCCAGATGCACTTTTTGCCAGTCCCAAGAGGAAACTATTACCCATCTTTTC
>NW_018231180.1:2146-28068 GCF_001263595.1 Phalaenopsis equestris | reverse complement strand
TTTTATACAAAAACTGATCAAATTTAAAAAGTTTGAAGCTGTGTTGGAGATTTCTCCTTCTCTCAAGCCACACAATACCAAATTTTTGACAATTTGCTGGACCTTTCCAAAGTTTGGATGGACCAAAATTAACATTGATGGCAGTCACAAATCTCAGTCTGCTAGTATTGGTGGGGTATTCAGGAATCATGAGGGGAAATGTATCTTATATTTTCAATCTCCTGTTAAAGCTTTTGACTCCATTGAAGCAGAATGTCAAGCTGTATTTTGGGCCATCACCTTAGCCAGATCATGTCAGTTAGATCAGCTATGGGTAGAATCTGACTCTTTGCAACTTATTAACATTATCCATGGGTCTTCTGATACCCTATGGAATTTAATCAGTTGGATCTCTGGTATTCATCAATTGCTTAAGTTTTTCTCTATCAAGTTCTCCCATATCCATAGAGAAGAAAATAGACCATCCAATTGGCTGGCTAGAAGGCGTCTCTATACAGAAGAACCTTTAGTGAGCAGAAGGATTCCTCCTCCACTGGACTTTCTTTTATCCAGTGACCTGTTGCCTCTCCCTTATATAAGATAACATCTGTTGCTGTTTTGAGAGGTTGCCTTCCTTCATATAGGCCCTCTCCTGTCACCTTTTTTCATTCGCCTTATATTTTGTTTTGGTTTCATTAATGAATTGGAGCTAGGCTCCTTACCTAAAAAAAAAAGGTATGGATGAAAATCTCTAAAAAAAAGCTTTGAGTTTGGTATTTTGTGAAAGAAATGAATACACCATGTTCATTAAACCATATTGATGTGTTTGACTAGGTTAGATGAAGTTGTAGGAACGCAATGTGAGTGATTTAGCTGAGAAATGAGAAAGATGTTAATCTTTGATTACCGATGGTTCTCGATTCTTCATCTAGTGGGGAAGATAAACTGATGTCGTCCATTTCCATTTATTGAAAATGAACAATAAGGATCGTATCAAACCATCGAACAACAGAGGCAAGGAATACCAGACCGCAGGACACTGCAATATCAACACAGAGAGCACAAAAAATTAGTGTGGGCTGTCGGGCTTTCGATGACACCAAGGATGATGCGGCTGCCACATGAATAAGTAGGAAAAATCTGAATTTTCTGCTTAAATAAATTTAGAAAGTGACTAATAACGTTAAAAATTCATAAGTTTTTGTAGAAAAATCACAAAAATAAACTAAAAATACACCTAAGCTTAGTAAACAGAGATGAAAATAAAAAAAAAATATAAGAAAAAATAATTTAATAAAACATAACTTTTAATTAATAAAAATTTTAAATTTCACGGGCTTTTCCCTCTTCACTTGGGAAAATTTCTTGATTTTTCCAAGGCCAGGGGATCTCTCTAACTATTAAATGATCAATTTCTTATCAAATTAATGATTATCCTAAAAAAATAATTATACCAAATTTGAAAATTGAAAATTAAAGATGGAAATTAACAGGGAAAATTGAGTCAATAAAGTTAAACCTTAAAATGATAATTCCCATCTTTAAAAACCCTAAAATGAAAAATTAAAAATTAGGAGTAAAATTGTAAAAATTAAAATTTACACTGTAGCCCAAAAATTGTTCCCAAACTTGGTTTAACACATTAAATCAATCTTAAACCCTTGATCCTAAGGGATTAAGAGCAAGGTTATCTTCTTTAACCATAGGGATGCCACCGAATGACCTAGACTTAGCCTAATTTGAACCTCAGCCTTGTTTAGGCTTAGCCAAATTCAATCCTAGACCAAATAGGTTCATACCAAGACTTTCCCTAATTGAGGCTAAACCTAAGCTCATACTAGATCTAAACCTAAACCTTTTAATTAAGTTGTCGGCACAATTTTAAGAGAGGTCATCCTTTAGAAGTTGTTGATCGCTGGAATCGGAATCCTGTTGCCCGCTTCAGAGGGACATTTAATTTAAATACATATTTAATTTTAGAAAAAGATGAAATCAAACTGATCTCATATATTTCATAGTTTAAATAAAAGAACATCACATCATAAGCATGTGTGACAGTGAGGCTCAATCAAATAAACTAACAAATATATGACATTCATTTGGACTGTGAAACAATTTTAGTATAAGCCGACAAGTTCCCTTATTTAATATGAAAAATTAAATAGGGTTTATATTAAGTTGGGCTCTTGAAAGTTTCCCATAAAAGCAAGCCCTTATAGTTAATTACATCTTAGATAACCGAAGTCACCTAAGAAAACTATCGATAAAAGTCATGGGATATTGTCTTCAAGAATTTTAAAGGATAGGACATTTTAAAGAGATCAGACAAAGAGGGGACTAAGAGGTGTGAAAAGGGAATACCTCAAATTTGGAACATATTATAGAATCCAAAGGAAGAGAGACTAGGGGATGTCACAGATCTTGAGGAGAACCTCGGTGACTTCCTACCTCAGAACCTCGGTGACTTCCTAAGCTATCCTATGGTTTGGTTTCAATTTAAAGGAGAAATATTTGAAAGTCTTATCCTACCAGTTTTATTAATTAGGGCTTACATAGCCTGGAAGATGTGAGGATTTAGTTCATGATAAACGACAACCTCGGAATCCTAAAATAAGTTAGGGCATATAATGTATAGCAGAGCCATACAAAAGCCTAAAGGAAAGTTACGATTTATGTCACACTAGGCGGACAACCACAAAATTCTATGGTTCGGTTATTTAATTCTACATAATGGTTTAGCTGGTATACACATGTTTTGTTGTTGAAAATCATTGTGCTGCCCACAATGCTAGCTCCAAGCTTCTCGTCGTAGTGAGTTTAAGTTTTCTAATGTGTCAAGCCTTGATATCAAATCAAGAGTTTCCTAAGGTTGTGTTTATTTAAATATTATGAGGGATGTTAAAGTTGATAAGGGCGACACTGATTAGGATCCTATGATTCCCTCGTTTTGTCACCTCTATTTTTCTTCGGATTCACTTAGTCCAAATGAATTTACTAAACTCAACTTAATGAGTTCCATACTTTTATACAGTCCGTGGGAAATCTTGTTAGAAACCATAGGTAACCTCCTCCGAAGGATTCCCGATTATTTGATAGAGACATTTTAATTTGTTTGCAATTTTTGTTTTGTTTTGTTTGTGATTAAATTTTAAGGTATCTTATATTTTGACTATTGTGGAGGTGAATTTTATCTTGTTTAATTTAGAGTTTTGTTTTTTTTTTGACATGTAGGGTGACCTTAAGCATGCAAGAAAGAAACAAGAGGTAAGAAAGGTAAATGACATAACTTAAAAGCGTACCTGTCGATTCTTTCCGCTCCTCCACCTAAAAGATTTGTTTGGCAATATGTATATAATTGTGTAAGGAATTCAAATTGTAGGAGTAGATGAAGGAATAGCTACCAAACCCTATGTTATGACTTTATTGAGTCTCATAAGATCTTAGTGGATGATTTTAGAACAAAATATAGCAAGTTCAATTTGCCCTTCAAAATATTCAAGAGATTTCAAAGTGCTCAGAGCATGACCCTAAATCACTTTAATGATTTCTTGAAATATTTCGAGTTCATTTTGAACTTATCATATCAATTTATTAATCATCCAAAGTTAAGCTAAGGTTATCCCATTGCTGAAGGAAACTTCATGTTTTACTTATCCTGATACTAGGACACTCAATTAATTAATTGATATTTCATTTAAGAGTTATGTGGGTGGGAGCCCCTAAGTACGATCGGAGCCATTAAAGGTTTTGGTACCCACAGTTAAAATTAGGCTTGTAGTGTAGAAAAAAAATATTAATCATCAATCGTGTTATCTTCTAAATCCAGTCAAATGAGTTTAAATGTATATCTTAGGTCACTATCAAGCCCTAAACAATCACAATAAGTGAAATGGTAACTAGAAAAATCTTGATTTAAATGACATGCATTCTTATTGAAAGAATTTCATGATTTTTTTATAATTAAATCTCTATCATTATTATTTGATTATGAATCAACTTTAATGATTTAATTAAATATTAAATAATGTTTTAATTACCAAAACTATCTTTATATTTTTATTAAACCTCTCTGAGTTTATAGAACTTAGAGAAACAATTTTTGTATTTTTATGATTTTTTAATTTATTTATTATAATTATTTTAATGGAAAAATTAGAAAAATTCATTTTTAAGCTCTTAAAAATTTATTTTTAACTTAGAAAAATTGAGAAAAATATTTTAATGAGTTCTGAGTTATCAGAGAATAATTAGGCACATTTTGAAGTATTTTGATATTTTTGGGATTATTAATTATTTTTAATTATTTTAAACTCAAAATAAAGCTCCCAAATCAAGTATTTTATCAAAATTAAATTTTATTTCTCCTTAGTGCCCCTATTTTTACAAGTGTATTTGATTAAATATAATTATATTTGTACAAAACTACTAGGTTTCTTAGAAAATCAACTTTAGTGCTCAAACTTAGTTAAATAATTTTTAAATTTCTACAATAGTTAAACATGATTTTTATACACAATGTGAAATTGATTTTGTTAATTTTTTACTAGTATTTAATTTACACAAATTGAAGCAAGATATGTACATTTAATTAACTATAGAAATATACAGAATAATTCAAATTATCATGACATTTTTCCTAAGCTTCTCAAACCAAAGGAAACCTACTAAAATTATTCCCATAATTTTCCAAGTTGTATTTTAATTTATATAATTAAAATAAGTCAAAATATCCATCCTAGCTTGAAAATTAAGGTTAGAAGCATAGGGATGCCCTCTAACCTTGAAAAAACCATAGATAAGTCAAAATATCCATCCTAGCTTGAAAATTAAGATTAGAAGCATAGGGATGCCATCTGACCTTGAAAAAACCATACAACATTCCCTCTGTCATAAGGAATGAACCCTAAAAATTTCATGCCATGGTGAGCAATGTTTGATCATAATAAATTAAAATACTCCAGAAAGTATTTAATTCATTAAAAAAAAAGAGTCAATAAATGATTTTTATTTTTAATCCACATTATTTTCCTCTATTCACAAAGCAAGTGGGTATTTTTATTTTATTTTTATAATTTTTCTAGAGAAAGATATGGATTTTGGAGGTTCACGCATTTAAGTAAATGCCAGAAAATCCATATTTTTCTACTTAAACATGTGGCGCCACCTCATCCACGTTCGCGTCAAAATTTACGCATGGCGCTCTGATATTCAATGCTACTAGCCACCTCAGCTGACATGTGGCCCGCCTTTTCGTTCCAAGCGTTCGTCCGACTTAATGTCTTTTGTCCATTGAATAAACGTGCAATCAGATGGCTCTCTTTCAACGTCCTTAAGTGTCTAAACCCAAGAACCATTCACACTAAAACCTTAAGATCTTCATATGTATTCAACCAAATCATATGGGGATTGTTTCTAAACCTTCATCTACTTGAGATGAACATATCTATATGGCTTATATGGTATGAAATACAGTAAATATGTATGGAGAATCAAAATAGGCTCAGATTAGGGTTGAGGTTCGATACCTTTGTCTAAGAGGGGAGGCCTCAATCAAATGGTTGTGGCAGCTTCGAATGGCTCCAATAAACCTTCAGATGAAGTCCTAGGCCCTGTTGAAATGTCTAGGTATGATTTCGTTCAAAGAGGATTTCAGGTGTTGGTCTAGAGCTATGTTAGAGGCTATTTAGGATGGGGCTTTTTTTGGGATTAAACTCCTCTCACTGTGGTGATGGTGTGTGCACAATTAATTGGATTTTGGTGGACTGTGGTGGTGTGGGGAAATATGTCCTAGTTTTCCCTAAATTTTTAACTCAAAATTGAGCTCTCCTCAAGGGAATCCCTAGGGGGACAATGGTGGGCGTAAGCTTAGGAGTTCTTGGAGAGTGTCTGGAAGTAATTGGATAGAGTCTCCCAAAGGAAATCTGCTAGATCCTATTTTGGCCATGGAGGAGATGGTTTAAATAAAAGGGCTTGGGGTGGAGCTCAGGGCTTCAATTCAGGTGTAATTGGGTGCTTAGGTGGAGGAAAAAAAAATGCCAAAGACTAATTGGAGCAGACCAGCTGAATGGGTGAGACGAGATTGGGTTTGGATGGAGGCACGGGGCTCTCAATTTTGGTGTTTTCCAGTGACTAGGGTGGCTGGCTAGAGTAGGGGAGGTGGACAGGCAGCTAAGTGAGATAAGGGATGTTTAATTATGATTACCCTAAATGGTTTGGTTTGATGGTAAGTATTTCTTTATTTAGGCCCAAAAAAGGATAAAATACGCTAAATCAAGGGACCATTGGTCCATGGCTTCCACAGGGTGGGCTAGGTGGGTCTAGCTTGGTCATTAATTTTGTCATTTTGGCATGGCTTAGCCAATTTTGGTGCATGGATTCAATCTGGGTCAAATTGCCTTGAAGTTGGGTTTGGGTTAGGCTAGCCATGACATTGAGCCCAATTGATTGATCACTTTTGTGTGGATGATTTTCATGAGGGGTTTATTAAAGATTTGGAGTGATTTTGAATTGATTTGGAGGTTCAATTTGAGAGATTTTAGGCACTTGATAAATTTGGGGATGTTGGGTTAAATTTAGGTTTAGGTTGGGCTAGAGTTGGGTTAAGTCCAAATTGAGAGTTTAAAATGGTCTAGGGGATTGTCAAGAAGAGCTCTCAACATTAATTGAGTGCTAATTTTGTGAATTTGGGCACATGGCTAAATTGGGGCAAATTTGGGAATTTTGGATTTGGGTTGAAATTGAGAAAAATTGAAGCTTGACCAAGGTCAATTAAGGGTTCAATTTGCTGTTTGGAGATGTTTCAAAGAGTTTATGATGCATAATTGGGGCAATTGAAAAGATTTGGGAGGTCCAATTAAGTGGGATTTTGGTTTTTGGCTAAATTGTTTGGCCAAATTGGGGCTTTTTTATTTGGGTTGAAATTAGAGTCAAATGTGGGTTAATTGGACTTGGATTTGGTTTGAATTGAATTTTATCCTAATTAATAAGAATTTAGAATTGAACTGGGGGGAAATTGGGGTGATGTACATTTAGGGTGAATTTGGGCAAATTGAGCCTTTAAGGACAATTTGTGTTTTTGGTTAAAGTTGGTCAAATTGATCAAATTGAGCTAAATTGAGGGGTCTAAATTGGTTTTAGGGACATTTGAGATGATTTTGAGGGTTTTGGGAAAGTTTGGGCTACCAAGGGTATTTTGGTAATTTTTGAAATTATAGGAGTATTTTGATAATTTTGAAAATTTTGGGAAGTTTTGGGTAATTTTGGTGGTTTGAAACGGTTTGAGATGGTTTTTGAACAAATTGGGTATTTCGGGTAATTTTGGAAATTTTGGCCAAACTTAAGGTTTCGGGGTATTTTGGTAAATTAGGTAGATTTAAGGGGCAAAAGGCTAAGTTTGGTATTTTGTTGAAAGTGGGGTGCCAACCACCCTATTTGAGCTATGAACCAATGAAATTTTCATTTGGGTCATCTACGTACTAGTCTTGGCTAGACCCTAAACTAGGGCTAGTGGGTCTAGGGGACCACCTACATGAGTCTCCCAAATGATCAAGGGATGGAATTCAACAAGTTTGAGTTTAGGGTTGTGAGTGAATGTGAGTGAAAATAAGTGTAAGCGAGTAAACTATCTCCATACCAACACCCATAGTCAACCCTAAGGCCAAACAGTCCTATGGGGACTCCCCTTGAGCTCCTCTATGATGACCCCACCTACCAAGTGCTAGAGGTCAGGACTAATATGTGGAACTTCAAGTTGAGCAAAGAAAAGTTTAGAATTTATAATGGTGAGGGTTCTAATTCTAATCCTCTAGTCCTATGGCTAGGCCCTATGCTACTAAAGAGAAAAGAGCTAGACTTCAATCAAAATTGAGGTCAACATAAGTATAATCTACATTTTATTTAAAACTCAACCCTATGTCTAGTTTAACTTAAACTTAGCCCATAAACCTTAGGTCTAATCCAAATTAAACCTAACAAACTCCATCCTTAAGTCTAGCTTACCTTGGAATTAATATAATTCTAAACTCCACTGAGTCTAACATAAACTGAACTTACTTCAAAATTTTTGGTCCTACCCAAATTTGACCTGATTTCGTCTCTTAGGTCTAACCTACATTATACCTAAACCATAAATCTTAGGTCTAACAGAAATTTGACCTGACCTCATCTCTCAGTTCTAATCAACACTAGAACTAAACCATAATTATTATGTCTAACCCAAATTGGACCTGATCTCATCTCTTAAGTATAACTAACACTAAACCTAAACTCTAAAGAATAGGTCCAGCCTAAAATGAACCTGCTCTCATCTCTTAGGTCTAATCAACACTAGACCTAAACCTTAAATCTTAGGTCCAACCTAAATTGGAACTGATTTCATCTCTTTGGTCCAACCAACACTAATTTAAACCCTAAATCTTAGCTCCAACCCAAATTGGATCTGACCTCATCTCTTAGGTCTAACCACCATTAGACCTAACCCACTCTAGGTCTAACCAAATTTGACCTAGAAAACTCTTTAGTTATAACTAATTTTAGACATAAACCTAACCCTAACTTTAAATCCAACCCAAAATAGACCTAACTTAAACCTAACCCAACTTTTAGGTCCAATGCAACTTAGACCTAACTGAAATCCTTATGTCTATTCTAACCTGGACCTAACCTAAGTCCAACTTAACTTATTCTTAGTTCAAATTCAACTTCCTTAAGTCTAGTATAACCTAGACCTAACCTAAGTATAACCTATAATTTAACGTGAAACCCTTCAGGTCTAGCCTAACCTAGACCTAACCTAAGTATAACCTAACTTAGAATTAGTTCAAACTGAACCTTTTTAGGTCTAACTTAACTTGGACCTAAACTATATCCAACCTAACTTGAACTTAAGCTCTCTTAAGTCTAATATTAACTTAAACTCCAATTCAACTAAACTACAGGGTCAACCAAACCTAACTCAGGTTATCCTAATTCAACTAAATTACAGAGTCAAACCAACCTACCTCACCTGAATCTTCAGATCAACCTGGCAAAACTCGGGTATAACCTAACTTAGACTTAGTTTAAAGGAGTTAGCCACTATAGTAGGAGTTTGAATATTAGTTTGAATATTTAAGTGAATTTCATCTATCGTAGGGTTTGCATAATCCCTTAAAGGTTTTTTTTGTAAATTGTGATGTTCTTTTTCACAAATTTGATTTTCAGTATTATTTTGTGAAGTGTTCTCCATATTTTGGAAATTATGAAGTTTTCCTTGTTTTCAAATTTTTCTAAGACTACGGGTAACCTAAAAGGGTGATCACCTTCTCAAGAATCTTCGAATAGTATCATCAGTATTTGCCCTCTCCTTTTGTTAAAGGTCCTTGAGGTAGAAGATACTATTCTAAATCCCACGTCATATCCCTCGTTTAGCACACATTAGCATTATTGTCATTGCCCTGACCACATAGACCTCAAACTTACACAAGTCTGATGATCCATATATGGAAAAAAACAAATATCCCCAGTTGATCACAAGGATTTAAATACCTTAGAGAATACTCAAATTCTTGAGCATTGCATCAACTGATGTAGGATAAGTAGTGTAGGGCATTTCTACTGATTTAGATGAGTAATCGGGTATTGAGTCATAACTTGGTGGGTCCTTAAAATTTTTAATGGATTGTTTTCTAGAATAAAGCACAATAAGTTTAATTATCGTTCAAAATATCCAAAAAATCATAAAAGTTTTCGGGGCATGACCCTAAACAACTATTGAAACCTCTTGACCGTTTTGAGTTCATTTGAACTTATTAGGTTGTTCAGTTAATCATCCAAATTTAAATTCAAATTCAATGAAATAATCTACCTTATGCTCAATGAATCTTAACATTTTAATTATCCTATGAGCGAGGTACTCAAACATTCACTTGACGTTCAATTTAAGAGTTATGTAAGTGGATGCCCATAAGGGTAAACTTAAGTTATTAATGATCTTGTGCTCATAGTTAAAGTCGGGCTTGTAGTGTTTTAAAGCTTTTTATGATTAATTTTTTTCTCTTTTCTAATCCCTATTAAACAAACTTAAACATTAAGCATGGCTCCCTTAAATCCAAATTTTTGGGTAAATTTGCAATATTCAAATCATTAGATTAAGTGAATTTAATTTTTATTAAAAGATCATGTTGATCATTTAATCACCAATAAAGGGGCTTAAATCCAAATTTTTGGGTAAATTTGCAATATTCAAATTATTAGATTAAGTGAATTTAATTTTTATTAAGAGATCATGTTGATCATTTAATCACCAATAAAGGGCCTTCAAATGGGTAAGTTATTATCTTCCTAGCTCAAGCCCACTACCTTAGGATCATCCAATTAGGTTAACTTTGAAGTCATTAAAATTTAAGAAAATTACAATTTTACCCTTGTCGTAGAAAAGTGGTGAGTTGGTTCTACCTCTTAAAACCTTATATTTCAAACATCTAAATGAATTCATTATGATCAATATTACCCATTTATATTTAATTCAACCTAAATTTTAATTAGGGCATCAAAATCTCAAATTATCATTTTGCCCCAGGCCTTTTCACTTCATAAATCATTAAAATCAACTCAACTTACTTTGAAACCTTCATGGTACCCTACTCATGGGTCAATTAAAATATGAAAGGTGAAATTATATTTTTCTAATTTTTGTTTAATTCTTTGTATTTTTTTTACACAAAAATAAGGATTTTCAATGTTAATTCAATCAAATGACTAAAGCACATATTTTTTAAATTTTTATTTCATATTATTTTCCTCTCTTTATTGAGCTTAAGGGTATATTTATTTTATTTTTAATATTTATCTACACCAAGTTATGAATTTTTAAAGTTTCTGTAATTATTTAAATCAGAAATACCCACAAATTTTCTACTTATCCACGTCGACACCATCCGCGTCAGTACTTTGTTAGACTGCGGTTCACATTCTGTAGCTTCGTCTGACGTGAAGTTTTATATCATTTGCTTTATCCACCTCTAGGTGTAGCTTCATATCATCTGATGCCTTGACCACATCCAGGTTCACCTCGCAAAGACTCGCAGAGAAGTTGGGAGAAGTACCGCTTATATTATTGTTATTAATTTATTATCATTTACATACTATCATTAATAAATTTATTATTATTACTATTGGTAATGTTAATATTATCATTATCATCAATTTTGTCATTACATTATTTATACATGTATTATTATTGCTTGTTTACTATTCATATATACATATGAGTTATTATCATTATCACCACCCTTTTATTGTATTTTTTATTATCCTTTTTCTATCTATTATCGTTTTACATAGGTAGACGTGTATTTTACTATTCATATATACATATGAGTTATTATCATTTTCACCACCCTTTTATTGTATTTGTTATTATCTATTTTCTATCTATTATCGTTTTACATAGGTATACGTGTAAGTATTTTCATTTATTTAACATTATTGTTATTATCATTATTAGTTATATATTAATGTGTATCTACATTCTATTATTACTATCATTATTTATTTTAAAAAAGAGGTTAAAAGTTTGAGATGTGGGACATTAAAATGTCCCCCTAATGCAAAAAAAAGAAAAGAGGTTGGTAAAGTAGAAATACAAACACTTTGAGACTATGCACCACTTTTAGCTAAGAAATTTGCAGGTTTATTCCCTTCCTTGTAGATGAATTTGAAACTGACCCTAATCTCCTTCATCATGTTTTGCATCTGTTTGATCCACTGAAGTATATGCCAAGGGGGGTTATTTTCTCCTGTAATATAGTCTAAGAGCTAAGAAGAGTCCACTTCTAACTGTAAGTGTGACTATTTGTTGAGGCTGGCTAGCTTTAGAGCCGAGTATATGGCCACTGTTTCAGCCTCCATTGCATCCACATCAATGATAAGGGATTGAAAGAAAATTAAGCATCTTCCCTTGTCATCTTTGAACACCCCACCTATACCAGCTCCATGTGAGGAAAAGCTCCCATCAGTGTTAACTTTTACAAAATAATGAATAGGTTTTTCCCAAAAGACTTTTATCACTGTAAAAATTGAAGAGCCAACAGTTCTGCATATATTCAGAATATTTGGGAATTTTTTTCAGCTGGATGAGTTTTCTAATGAATGTTAAATAGTTGCATACCACCTTCCCAGTAGTGACTAACTGGTCTTCATATTTGACATAATTTCTAACAGCCCAGATAGACCAGGTAGTAAGGAAGGGGATAGGTCCCAACTTCAGTTCAAGCTATCCACTCAAGCAGGCTATCAGATAGTTCCACTCTAAATTCATTGTATTTAGCTACATCTATGTTAGCAGGGACTTCCAGACTGTTTGGAAGAAATTACAGACAAAGAACATGTGGTCAGCAGACTCCACAGCATTCTTGCATAAGCAGCACATGGAAGGGCCTCTCAGTCCCTTGAGTTTAAGGATGTTATATGTAAGTAGCAATTTATTGAAAAATCTCCAGCAGAAAAAAGAGATGGAGGAGGTTAGGAACTTGTTCCACAAGGTTTCTTCCCAAGACACCTTTTCCTGTTGATGCAAATTATCATAGATTGCTTTATTCAAGCTTTGAGTAGAGCATGAAGTTAGAGCCAGTTTATATTTTCTATTTCTATCAAAAGGTATTATAGAGATGAGTTCAGCTGAGTTCTAATTGAGTAAGGAATTAAGAATATATGCTGACAAGAAGTTCTCCTCCCAACAATCCTTCTCAATAAATTCAACATCAAGATTCTTTGGAATAGGATTCAATAATCCCTCTGGACACCATCTATCCAACAAAAATGGTAGATTTCCTTGACCCAGATCCTATAAGTATAGCCTTTCAGCATACTCCCTTACATTGAGCAGATTTTCTCAGGTTCTGGAGTCCGCAATTCTCTTAGAAACCATATTGAGGTGAGCAGATCTGTAGTATTTAGCCAACATAAACTGTGCCCAAAGTCTTTCTTACTATCTGAATCTAATCCAAAATCTACATAGACTAATATCTTGAAGTTGTTGAAGACCCTTAAACCCCAAAACTCTTGTTAAAAAAGGTTTAGCTAATTTTTGCCAGCTGGCCCAAAACATTTTTTTTCTCTGCCCTGCTTAGAGAAGTTTGTTAAATGTTCACCAAAACTCCTGTTGAAGACCCTTGGCCACCAGTGTTTCCAACACAAACTCCCAGTGTATCATATCATAAGCCTTCTTTAATTCAAGTCTGGAGATTATGTTACCCCCTCTGCATGGTTTATCTAAGTCATGAAGAAATTCTTATGTAAGAAACACATTATCCCCTATGTATCTCCCCCTAACTAATGTTGTCTGTTTTGGATTTATTAAATGGTTCAAATGGGGTTGGAGCCTCCTCACAAGTATTTTGCTAATAATCTTGCTCACTACATTAGTAAGACTAATGGTTCTGAAATGTTGTCATTGTTCCTTTGTAGAGGATTTTGGAATAAAAACAATTGTGGCAACATAAAATTAATATGGTAACTCATGGACCCTGAAAAAACATTGTATAGCTGGCACTACATCTTCTTTGATGATGTCCCAAGCCTTCTTATAGAAGCCCGAGGTGAAGCCATCTAGGTCTGCATATTTGGCACTATCTATGGTGGAGAGGGTCTACCAGATTTCCTCAGTAGAAACTTTGGCAAGGTTTATATTGGCAGTGTGTGCATGATCAGATAGAAACAGTTTAGGATCTAGTTGCACTCTTTGATAGAATGAGCATTGCATTAGTTTCTTACAGTAATCCACTTCACTTTCAACAATATCAAATGAATTCTTAATCTAGCTGTCATGTTCATGTTTGATTGAGTGAATTGTATTATATTTTCTTATGTGCTTGATGAAAGCACGAAGGAACTGTGTGTTCTTATCTCCATCACTAAATCTAATGGTAGAAGCCTTCTATTTTAGGAATTTCTCTTGCCAGTCCACTGCTGTGAGCAGTTTTTTTTTTGCTTCCAAAAGTAAGGCCTCATCAACCAACCCATTAACAATAGTAATTTTTGCTTCCTTTAGTTCCTTCTCAGCTTGTTCCACCCTAGCCATTATATTACCAAAGGTGTTCAAGTTCTAATGATTTAGGGCCTTAACAACTTTATTCTACGAATCAGAGCCTGATTAAGGCATTTGGATGATCACAAACCCTCTAATGTTCTTTAATAATAGTGAGAAACTCTTTATGAGTGGACTAGAGATTCAAATATCTATAATGAGTTTTACCTTATTGTTGAGCAACAAAAATAGTGATAAAAAAAGGTCTGTGATCGGATCCAGCCGGACTAAGATGAGTAATTGTGGTATACAGGAAGTTCTGAAGCCATTTTTCTTCGACAAGAAATTTGTCCAATCTTTCCCATAGTCTCCCCCTTTTCCAAGTGAATTCAGGTCTATTGTAACCCAAATCAGATAGACCTGAAGCCTACATATTATCACTAAAAGTGGTCATATTGGTGATTTTGGGGGGGTCATCCTCCCTTATTTGCAGTTGGAGAAGCTAGACAATTAAACCCCAACCCCCACTAGCCATTCTTTATTTGATTGTTGACTGATTTGATGAAGTTCATTCCATAGCTCCAATCTTGTAGTTTTTTAGCACCCAACATATACTATGGTAGCATTCCCTCCTATCCTGCCACAGAAAAGGAAAGGTGAAGGAATTGGGGGTGGTTCAACTGAATGACACATCCCAGCTCCATTCTAAAAAAAATACATATCTTGTTATTCAAATTTGGAAACAAGGTAAATCTTGGAAAGAATTTTAGGAATTTGTAAAGGTTATGGTGGGCCAATGGTTCCAAAATTTCCCAGCACCATAGTTTATGCTTTCTATTTAAATTTTTTAGCCTTTTTAAGAAAGGGGGAGGGAAATCCCCCTTATATTCCAACAAATGATATTAATCTTGGTGGAAGGATTTTGTTCTCCCCCTAGTTAACCTAGTTAGAGATCCCCTTCTTGTAGAGTATGAGCTGCCAGCCTCCATATGAATGTGCCCTCCTGTGTTTCCCAAGGTATCTTTTTCTTC
Source organism: Phalaenopsis equestris (assembly GCF_001263595.1). Lineage (NCBI taxonomy): Eukaryota > Viridiplantae > Streptophyta > Magnoliopsida > Asparagales > Orchidaceae > Phalaenopsis > Phalaenopsis equestris. The sequence goes on along the minus strand of NW_018231180.1, from coordinate 13,053 downwards.
TTCCTGCCTCTTTGAACCTGTCATTCTGCATCCATTGTCTGTTGCATTTCCTGGACTAGATTAGAAGTGGGGACTTCAATGGTATCCTAAAGCAAATTATCAGCATTTTGTAAAGTGTCATCTGCCACCTGTTCTGGAAGGGGAGTAGTATCAACATCTTGAAGGACAGGGTCAGGACCTACTTCCATATGCAAACTAACTGCCACACCAGTCTCAGAAGGTTCCTTGAGTATCTGTTCCTCAGCATTATCATCCATAGGTTCAATACCTGTCACACCAGTCTCCCCAAGTTCCTTTAGAGTCTGTTCCTCAGCATCACCTTCCTCAGTAGCCACCACTTGTTCAACTGTATTGTCATGTTTCTTTCCTCCTCTTGAAGGTTTAATATTAGGATGAAATCTGCAGAAGTGATCATTGGTGTGCCCAAACATACTGCAGTGATTGCAGTAGTGTGGGTGATGCTCCATAATAATTTGTTGATAGTAGATAACCATCATGTGCAGTCCCTAGCCACACTTCATCAATAGGTGGAAACATGATGTCCTTTTTTATCAGAATCCTAGCCACAGATGGTCATGAAAGGTTAAATGTAGAGAAGTCAAGCTTCATTGGCCTACCAAGTAGAGCCCCTATGGAGAACAAGACTCTATGATTAAAAAAATTAAATTTTAGATTGGGGTGTTTAAACCAAATTGAAATAATAGGTAATTCTTTCTTATGATCAAAATTTGGAGTCCATTTAAGTTTCTTCATTGAAGTATCTTCAACTTGAATAACTTTCTTTGAGAAAACCTTAGCATAGTCTTCGTCCTTGGTGAAATGGATCATGACATGCATGCCATCAAAGAGCCCAATTTTACAGTTTCCAACCAACTTCAAATCAGCAAAGGTTTTCCTAATTGAATTCATCTTTGGGTGAACCATTAGGAATTTTCCAATGAATGTGAATTTGAAGTTCTCAGCTAAGTTTGAAACTTTCTGCTTTAAAAAAATCATACAATGTTTTCCAACTATCTTGCTGCCTTTCAAAATGAGGTCACACTCCATCTTGCCTTCCATTACGTCATAGTTAGCTTTTGGGAAGACTAGCTTGTCCACAAGTGAAGAGCCACTTGGTTCAAGTCATGTGTCTACAGTGTAGGATTGTTTGCCCACAAAATTTGTGTCAGCTGCAAGCAGGTCAGCTACCATGGGGAAGAAGAGAAAATAGTGCAAAAGACAGAGACAAAGACTATGTCCTGACCAATGAAACAGTGACCCAAAAAATTCAAAATCACAGGAGCCCTGGAAGGAGAAAAAATCTAAAATGAAACTCAGAAGGAATGAGAATGAAGAAGTAGCCTCAATAGAAACTCCAACCAGTTCAGAATGAGGGAGATTTTTCAAAAATATAAAAACATAGAATAACCCCACGCAGAGCACCATGCCCCCCCACCATCCCTTATATATATATATCTATATATATATATATATATATATATAATCAGGATGGTTACGGCGCTAGGGGGAGCTCTGCTAGGGTTTCCAGGGAGAAGATGAATCCTTGGTGTTGGCTGGTGGCATGGGAAGTGACTGAGGTGGTCTCTTGAAGTTCATTTTGTGTTTGGGTTCTTTATTGGAGAACTGTATCCAATTTTTCATCTTTCCGGGTTCTATATTTATCAAATTTTTTATTGTTCCATTGGATGTTGAGGAAGTGCTACTTTTGTGCTAGTGCTATTATGGCACTACCTAATGATATTGACACCAACATGCAATGGACAAGGGCCACTTATGCAGGGGTTGTCGACAAAGCTAAGGACACACTCCAAGATCATGAACATCTTATTTTCCTTCAACCTTTCCATGATACTTTAGCCAGTAAGGGGTCTTCCCCTTGCATTCATCCTATTGGCCTAAATGATGGTGAACCAGCTGTATTATTCTCCACAAAAGAAATCACTAATTTGAAAACAGAAGAGAAGTTTACTCTCATTGGAAAGTTCCTATTGGGGCATCGTAAAATGGAATTGGTAAGGAACTTCTTTGATTCTCTACATTTTATTGGGGCATATAAGATTGGATCACTGGATGGGAGACATCTGCTAATCCAACTTACTATGGATGAAGACTATGCAAGGTTGTTTGCTAAACAATTAGCTATGATTGTTGGACCATCAATGAAGATATTAAAATGGAACCCTGACTTTGACGCTAGTAAGGCACCACCTGTGGTCCCTATTTGGTTCAATTTTCTAGGCCTACCTTTGCACAGGCCTACCTTTGCACCTAATTCAAGCTAAATGCTCTATTTAACATTGGATGTGCTATTGGAACACCCCTAGAGGTGGACACTCCAACATACAACAAAGCCAAACCAGCCCTTGCTAGAATTCTCATTGAAAGCGATATTACCCTCCCTGAGATGAAAAGAGTCTGGATTGGAACTGATTCAGAAGGCTTTTGGCAAGAAGTGGTCATGGAACAAAGACCTTTTTCTTGTTAAAATTGTAAGATGTTTGGACACACTGTGTAAAGATGCTACAAGCTACATCCTCCTTCCAAAAGGAACCTCAATCAAAATTTAAAAGATTCTTCAAGCGGTACTGCTGAGAAGATAACAAACCTTCCTGCTAAAGGAACTAACAGTTTGAACTCTAGAGAACATGATATGTTGCATGCAATTAATGCTGAGTTGGTTAACATTTCTCCCACTCAATAGAATTTGCATACAGAACCCTCCATGAGGACCTTGAATTCTACCTCACCAATAGATACATAGCCTGAAGTGGGGGGAAGCATTGCTGAAACTCACACTCATATATGTGCAGGGAAGGATAAACTTATTGTTGTTTGTACTGGAGAAAGTAGCTGGGAATCTTCTCCTCAGGAAACCAGAAAAGAAATTGAACAGAACACTATTATGGAACGTACCACACCAGCTACAGAGGTACTGCTAGAGATGACTCAACTATTGGAAACAGACTGGCAAACTCAGAAGGCAAAGAAGCAAAGGAAGCCAAATTAGAAGACAAGAACATTATGGAAGAATTCTCTACCCATACTTTTAGCATCTCTCTGAATCCTCAGAAGATGTCCACCATCCAACCCACAAGGGGGAGAACCGGATCTAGATTTCAACCCTCCTTGCATCCACCCCAATCTACATGATTAATTTCTTATGTTGGAATATAAGGGGGATTGCCCACCCCCTTTCACTGAAAGGGCTTAAATATCTCAATAAGAAACAAAAATTTTGGTGTATTTCCATCTTGGAACCTTTGGTTCATCAATCCCCTTAGAAATATTTAAAATTATTCCCTGGATTTTCTTTATTCCCTAATCTGAACATTAAAATCTTGGTTTTATGCAAAACTGAAATGGGGTGTGTTATTCAGAGGAATCATATTGAATTCATGCACCTATCTTTCAATATGGCTGGCATGGTTGATTTTGCTACTATTGTGTATGCAGGATGCTCCAAATCAACTAGATAGGAACTTTGGAATGAATTACACAGTATTAGAACTTATTCTGATAATGCCTGGTTAGTGGGGGGAGACTTCAACTATTTGGCATCACCTGCTGAAAAAAAAGGGTGGAAGGACTCCTTGCATGTCCACTATGACTACTTTCAATGATAATTTTCAAAAATCAGGTCTTTTTGATTTGGGGTATAATGGTCCTAATTTCACATGGAAAAGGGGAAGATTATGGGAAAGATTGGATAGAGTCTTAGTAAATGATAGCTGGATTCAAAATTTTATGCATATTTCAATCACCCACCTCATCTTGGCTGGATCTGACCATAGGCCTTTATTGATATCTCTATCTGCTAATAAAAGGAATATCAAAAATTCTTTTAGATACTTGAATTTTTTGTCTAATCACAAGGATTTCCTTTGCACTATTAAAGAATATTGGAGGGATTGTGATCATTGTAACCCACTAATCAAAGTCTGGAGATTGCATAAAAAGATTGGAAAATCTCTAAATAACTGGAACTGGAACACTTTTGGCAATATCATGAATGAGGTTGAACAGGCTGATAAAGAATTACAAGCAATGGAGAAGGCTAATATTCTTGGACATGTGGATGAGGCGTCCATTTTGGAGGCTAATGAGAAATTATTAACAACAGTGGACTGGTAGGAACAAATTCTCAAACAGAACGCAACAAAAACAAAATTTTCTGATGGAGATAGAAATACTAAGTTTTACCATGCTTGTATTAAATATCAAAAGAAGTACAATACAATTCATTCTATTAAAGACAAACATGCTAAGTGGCTTAAAGATGATGGAGGGATTGCTTCAAGTGCTGTTGAATATTGTCAACAATTAATGCAAATGACAAGCACACAAAGGGGGAAGGTAGATCCTACTCTATTTATTTCTAATCATGAATTCACAATAGTAATACATCTGGCTAAGGTCCCAGGGGAGGAGGAAATTAAACAAGCACTTGACTCTATTGATAGCTCCAAATTTGTAGGTCCTGATGGATTACAGCTGATTTCTACAAAAAAAGCATGGTAGATTATCAAAGATGATGTTATCAATGTTATACAATATTTTTTTCAGGGCCATGATTTACTAGATTATTTCAGTGACGCAACCATTGTGTTTCTTCCAAAATCTTCTCTTAAAGAACAATGGAATCACTTCAAAACTATCAGTTTAACCAATGTGGTTAGTAAGAATATTAGCAAAATCTTAGTGAGGAGATTGCAACCTCTTCTGTACGAATTGTCAGCCCTAAACAAATAGCTTTCTTGAAGGGTAGGAGCATTAGTGATAATGTGCTCTTAGCTCAAGAATTACTGCTGGAATTAGAGAAACCCTGCAGAAGGGGGAACATGATATACAAGCTTGATTTAAAAAAGCTTATGACATGATTTGTTGGGATTTCATAATTGAGATTCTTAGGGAAAGGGGTTGTGTCTGCTTCATCATGATAACATGATATACATTAGCTGTGTGCTTTTCTTCTTGTTGGCAGAAGAGCATCCTCACCACCTTCCCCATGTACATTCTACAAGTGGCAGTGATGAAGAAAAGCACACAGCTAATGTTGGAGAGAAATTTCAACAGATTTCTCGGGACTAGAAAGAGAAAGCAGATGATTTGGGCTAGCTGGCGGAAAGTGGCCAAACCTTTCTCAGCAGGTGGACTAGGTTTCAAGGGGCTCCAATAGCTACAACAAATCAGCATGTGCAGACTCTAGATTGAATTCAAACAACAAGACACTCTTTGGGTAAAATTCATGTTGGACAAATATTGTAGATTTGATCACCCAATTTTGTTCTCAAAAAGGGTTGGATAACTCTAAAACTTGGAGAAAAATGCTAAAGGTGAGGTAAACTGCTGAACAACTCTCCATATGGGAGCTGAGTAATAGAAATATTAATTTTTGGCTTGACAGATGGTGCCCTGATGATTTCCTAGAACTCGTGCCTGGTATTCTTGATAGGAACACTATGGTGAAAGACTGTAGGAAGGGGCAGTCTTGTTCTGAAGAATTTCTCCACACCTTACTAACTGATACCTCAGTAAAGAAGGTAACTAAGATCTAATTTTATAGAGACATAAAAGATAAACTAGCGTTAAATTCTTTCTCTAATCAAAGTTGGACCAAAAATATTTATTAGAAGCTATACCACTTGGATAAGGTGTCCTGGCGAGAATGTTTATGGAACAAATTCCTATCTCCTTCTATGTCTTTCTTTTCTAGGAGAGTACTCAATGATCTTCTTCCAACAGATGATATACTGAAACTTAAGGGGCTAAGAGGACCTTCTATGTGTCATTTGTGCAGAAAGAATATGGAGTCTTCACATCATTTATTCTTCACATGTGAGTTTTCTAGACAGGTTTGGAAGGAATTGCAATCATACTTTCACATTAACACCATGAACTTGGAATGGGATAATTTGAAGAACTACTGGGGTGGTTGGAGTGGGCTGAAATTGGGTCCCATTCCCTTTATCACTGCTTGGTTTCTTTGGGCTGCAAGAAATCAAGCTAAAAATGAGGACACTGGTGCTGCTGCTGGTAAGGTGGTGGCTAACTATCCGACATTCATCAGAAAATTGATCCAATGGAAATGCTTCACAAACAATCTGAACATTTGTAAAATAGCTGAACAAAAAATTTACAAAATCATGAAGGTAGTGTGGAAAAAGTCAATGTTTCCTTTTATCAAAATCAACACCGATGGAAGTTTCTATCCAAAGGAAGCTGGCATAGGAGGAGTTTTCAGGGACCACAAAGGGATTTTCTTGCTTTATTTCCAATCACCAATCATGACAGAGGATGCTATGGAAGCTGCAATAGATGCTCTTTTTTAGACACTTAAGATGGCTCCACTGAACAAGTGGACTCCCCTACAAGTTGAACTAGATTCTTTTCAGCTTTTGGAAAACATGATAGTCAAATACTCTCCCCCTTGGCACATACAACAATGGATCACCCAGATCAATCAGTTACACATGGAGACAAGGGTTTATTTGTCATTTATCTAAAGAGAAGGAAACAGGCCAGCTAATTTCTTAGCTATCAGTGGAGCTCAATCTCAAATGGCTATTGTTTCCACATATCCTTCCCCTTCTCTTGCTTTTTTACTTTATGGGGACAACTTCAATGCCCCTCACCTTAGACTTGTAACTTCATTTTGAGATCTAATAGAAATTATTATCATTTTTGCTATATATTTTTATTCATTATTTGCATATAATTTGTTACTATAGTGTTATTTTATTTTATTTTGTTATGTTTCCCATTTTTTGTTCTAAAGCATAAGAATCTGGTGGTATGTATGTAAACTATTCTTTTTTTATGAAATCAAATGGTGTGCATGCAAATCCCCTTTTGTTTATAAATACACAAGAATTAGGTGGTAGATACGTAAATGAATACATAAAAATGAGTGGTGTACATGAAAAAAAAATTTATAGGAATAGATACACCAATTTGAGTGGTACATATGTAAATTTAAAAATCCTATATTTTTTGAAATGCAAATACATATGGATTAGGTGGTATTTATTTAAAATATTTTTTTTTCTGTTATCAGAAATACACGAAGATATGCACAAGGTAGATAAAAAAAGAGGCGAGGAAGAGTACCCGATCGAAGCCTTCTCTGAGGGAGGAGTTCACCGGAGGAAGCTCGCTGGAGGGAGGGTTTTGCTCGCAGAGAAGGAAGAAAAAGGGAGAGGAGGAAGATGGGGTTGCTTTGAGGAGGAGTGGATAATAATAATTTTTTTTTACTGCTTCAAAGGGGGATGAATGAAGTTGGGTTGAGTGAGTGTAATATATAGGGAAGATAGGAAATTTAAATTAGAATTTTAATTTGGATTAATGATCTAATTAAATTGTAGATTAGGTAAATTTTAAATTTATATGATATTAATGCATATTTGATGTGAATTATTGTGCGTCGAAGGATGAAACTCATAAATTAGAAGGGTCTTTCTAAGGCACCTCCATTTTATATGGGAACTCAACTCGAGTTTCAATATGTTGGTTCCAATCAACCCAACTAGATGTTGACGAATTGAAACCACACATATGAGACTACAAAGAGTTAATAGGTGGTCCGTGTGGGTCCCAGTACTAGTCCTTTAGAAGAGTCAACAAGAAAGTTCAATGGTTAGATCCTGGACTTCCAAGGAAGAAAGATTAGACTTCAATAAAAGTGAGGTTAACAAAGAAAAAGAAAAGCAAAATTAAGAGAAAAAGAAAAGTAAAAAAGAAAAAAAAATATGTAAGGAGAAACTTGAGAAGATGTCTATAAAAAAAATTGGCTTCACTTGATTCATCTTAAGAAAATAGACTTAATCACATTTCTGAATTCATTTTGAAAAGTATTAGCATCTTTACTAATAGAGTTCCTGTGAAATTCTTTTTTTTTTTTTTTGAAATTCCTCTAGGCATCCTCAGTATGACAAATTATATTTATTCTTGAAATGAATAGAAAACCAGAACTCTTAGATTTGACTACTAGATATTCTTACATTTTAGTTTTAACATGAGTTATTTAAAATTTTTCCAAAGTCTCACTATTGCATTTATAGGATAAAAACTATAGAAATCTTTAAGTAAAACTCATTACCATAAGTTATAAATTTTGACATAGTACAAGAAGTTACTTGAGGACAAGTAATATTTAAATTTGGGGGAATTGATATACCTTAAAATTACCTATTTTTAATATACATTTAGTGTTCATTTTATGCAGCCTTTTTATGATATAACACTTTAAAGGAATGTATTTTGCATGTTTTTGATTTCAGGTGCAAAAAATGGATCTTTGGAGAAAATGAGGGCAAAATAGAGCAAAATGACAAACAATCAAGTGGCGCAATAGCGCTAGTTCATGGAAGTGATGGGCACCATAGTGCTTTAGAGTGGTTCCATAGCGGTAGAAATGGTTTCCCTAGAAGAGGCAATGAATTTGGATGAATTTTGAAGGGGTGCTTGAAGTGACTCTTGGTTGTTTTCATAGTTTTATGAAATGGGGTCAATGGCTGTTCGAAAGGGAGGCTTTTGAAGGAATTAGAGAGCCTTTAGTGAGAGTGTGAGTTCATATTTAAGAAAGTTTATACTATGTAAGAATAGCTTGGAGATTGATTGAAGAAAACCTCAGAAATTTTATGGGGAGAATACATAAGATAAGTACTTTATATTTGTGTTAGAGCTTTTGTTGTTAAAACTTGGCTTTCAATACAAATCATATGTTTTTGTTTCATCTCCATGAATTCTGAGTAGCTTTTCTTTCTTTCTCCTTGCATATGTGAATTAATCATGTGAGATGATAATGATTTATAGATTTATTTTTATTTTAAATTTTTTTATGGCATTTTTACCAGTTCTTAATTTACTTTACAAACTCGTCATTTTTTATGTTAAAATCCATTGCGAAATATAATGACCCGAGAGGGCTATGATTTTACTCAACTAGTGAGTAACACACTTAACTTAGGAAAGAGCCATCGCAATTTTCTGAGGGGAAGTGCAAATAGATATGCAGATAAGTTTTGATGGGCGTAGAATTGATTATTTTATGATGATAGGCTAGAAGTTTTTATCAATATGATTTTGAGTTTGGATCTAAGGGTCCCTAGTAGGTCATATAGAGAGGGCACAATGTGTAATCTAGAAGTGAGAGGCTAGAATCTACTCAGCACTACTACATAAGTTAGAAAAAACTTAGGGTCCATTTGAGAGCGCTTACGGCGTTTTAACACCCCCGCCCTTCCGTTTGAAAATAACGTTCGCATGGAACGTTTTGAAAACACTTCGTTTTCTTATCGCGATTCCCTTAAGGGAGCGTAATCCGGCCAGGACCTCCGTTCCGCATATGCTTCTCGCGTTTAGGTTATTTTTCCCGTGCTGTCTCTCCCGTCTCTTCACCTTGCCCTCGCCCTTCCCGTCTCGCCTTCAGTTTCGACCTTGCCTGAAGCTTAACGAGGTTGTGATCCGCAATATGAGGTATTTTTTTTGACCTCACACTCTCTCCCTACCCGATATCTGTCTCCTTCCTTCCCGGAGGCCGTATTTGATCACTCTCACAGTAATTTCTGTTCATATGGTCGTTTGTTGACCTCAATTTTTGTTGAGGTTTAGTTTTTCCTCTTTAGTAGCCTAGGGTCTAGCCATAGGACTTTTCCTGTTGACTATTCCTACAAAACTAGACATGGAACCCTCACCACTAGAAATTCCAAACTTTTCTCTACTCAGCTTGAAGTTCCACATGTTGCTCTCAACCTCTAAATACTTAGTAGGTGCAGTCACTGTGGGGGAAACTTAAGATGAGCCACCCTTAGGATTGCTGGACCTTAGGGTTGACCTTGGGTGTTGTTCTGGAGCTAGGGCACTCATCTACACTCACAATCACTCACAACCATGAACTCAAATTTCTAACCTAGATCCCTTGATCTTCTGGGATACTCATGTAGATGGTCCCCTAAACCTACTAGCCCTAGGGCTATGGTTTGGCTAAGACCACTATGTAGAGGACCCAAAATGGGGTTCTCATTGGTCCATGGCTTATTGGTGATGCTTGGTACCTCAAATCTACCAAAATACCCATCTTGACCTTTTACCCCTAAAGCACCCCCAAATTACCAAAATTCCCCTCTTGGGCTCAAAATCCTAAAAATTTCAAAAATTGTCGTAAAATCCCAATAAATCCTAAATATTCCCAATTTTCCAATTTCATTTCTCTCAACTACCATATGACCCAATTTGGCCAATTTGACCATCTTTAACCAAAATCCCCAAATTGCCCTTTAAAGACCCAAATTTCCCCAAATCCAACTCAGATGTCCACCAATTTGATCTCAATTGACCCCAATTCCAATCCTAAACTCAAATTCACTTTTGATATGACCAAACTAAACCAAATCTAATCTCAATTGATCCATGATTTCAGCCCAATTTTGATTTGGGTCAAAACCCCAATTTTGACCATATGACTTGATCTCACCAAATTGAACCCATGGCCTAGTCGATTGGCCACAATTGATGTTGAAAATCTTGACAACATTCATATACATCAAAATCAACCATCAATTGAACTTGATGAAGTTTCAAATCCTTTGATTTTGGCTTAAATCCAAAGTTCCCAAATTTAGCCCCAAATTAGCTAAGTCCCCAAATTTCACCCAATTGATTGCCTTAACCTCCAAATTGGCATCCAATTCATGTTGAAAACTCTTCATCAGGTCCCTATTGACCATTTACAACAATCAATTTGGACTTAGCCTAAGGCTAACCCAAGCTAGACCCAAGCCTAGCCCAACATGACCAAATTGATTAAAGTTCAAAATTCCCTCAAATTGACCCCTCAATTGAACTCAAAACCATTTTCATCCTTCACCAAAGTTGTTCCCTATGATCATATACACCAAATGCAATAATTA
>NW_018231180.1:789-2032 GCF_001263595.1 Phalaenopsis equestris | reverse complement strand
AATTAAGGGATCTTATTTCCAAAAATGCACATGCTTAAGATATCTTTGCCAAATTCAAGCACATTTGCATTAAGTAGTTGTGATGGATTCCTCTGGGTTCCCTGACTTCCCTGAGCCAAGAAGTAAACAATGTCTGGCATGCACCCCTCAATTGGCCCTGGCAGCCAGCCTAGGCCATTTTATTTAAACTCCCCCTCCATGGAAAAAGGGGGAGAGCTTGAAATTCCTTGGGGAGACTCAGTAAAACTTCTTCTTGAGCTTCCTGGAGACCTCTTGAGCTTAACCAAACCTTCATTAGCCACTCAAATCCATTGCTTCAGTTCAATTTTGGAGCTCAATTTCAAGGCCAAAATAGGACATCCTCCAAACCTCCACCAAACTCAAATTACTTGCACCCACACCATCCCAACATCAAGAGAAGAAGTTCCCCACAAAAGCCCCATCAGCCGACCACCCTAAGGTGGACTTCGACCAAACCCCCAAATCGGCCTTGGTCGAATTTGGGTCGAGGCACTTCACCACAACCAGAGGCTCCATCCCTAGAATTCTGGCACCCACATAAAGCTTCTACAAGCATTCAATCGAGGCTACCCCTCTTGGACCAAGGTATTCAAAGATAAACCTAAACTGAGACTCTTTTAATTATTCATGCATATACAGTAACATTAAGGTTTTATCAACCATATGGATGTGTTCTACTAGTCAATACGAGAATTTTAAAAAAAAAATTCACTCAATTTCGTTGAGAATCAATTAAGATATTAGCGTTTTAAAATGGACGATTTTTGGGTTAATGGACGGTGTTTGGGTCCTGTTCAATTGGGACGATGACACGTGACCTTCAGATCGAGCGTGTATTGATCGGATGGTCCTGATCGCGTCGGACAGACCGCAGTCTGAGATGGGAGGGAATGAGATGGCTGGCGGCGACAATCACAAAGCAACACGTGGCCTGTTCGATTCGTACGAGGTTGACATGGATAAGTAGGAAAATAGGGGCAGTTTCTTATTTATTTAATCCCCAAAACTTCAAAAATACATAACTTTGTGTAGAAAAATCACAAAATAAAATAAAAATACCCTCTTGCTCACTGAATAGAGGAGAATAATGTGGAATAAATTTCAAGTCCATTTTATGCAGAAAATATTTTTAATTAATTAAACACTATTTAAAATCATTTGATTCTGCATGCATATTGACATATTACATTGGCTTGTAATTTTGACATGTTGTAGTCTCTGT
>NW_018231180.1:0-216 GCF_001263595.1 Phalaenopsis equestris | reverse complement strand
CATATTGATTATAAAATCCTAAGAAAATTTTGGAAGGTCCACCATGACTAGAAAAATCTTTGGAAATAATTTCATGGGTCAAGTCATTTAAAATGCACTTAAATTTTGCAAATACTAAATCACTAAGATAATTAAATTTGGAAAATATAAACATTTAAATGAATTAATTTTTGATCTCCACTGTGATCTATGATCCTGAGAACTCATCATAAAAGT
>NW_018231179.1:3671-5030 GCF_001263595.1 Phalaenopsis equestris | reverse complement strand
AAGGACAAGAACATTGTATTAAAGGAGATTTACAAACATTTTCAGTTCATGAAGTTGACATTCACGAAGATTCTGCCTACTACACGCCTTCAAAGAAAATTGTCTTCTCTTGTGAGGTTATGACAAATAAAAATTAAAATTCAAAAGGATCACAAGGGAAAATCCATTCAGCTCCACTTTAGCAATCTTCCACCACTCTTTTGCAACAAGTTGGTGGAGGTTCTTTTAGTTCGTACACCCGAGGTCGAGGCCGAGGAAGAACCAACACAATTGCTGGATGGACTAAGCCAAATATCAACATTGACGATGAAGAAAGCTATGACGATGAAATGATGAAGATAAAACAAAAGAAACCATAATACAAGATATCCTTGGAAGATATGGATAAAAGTGAAAATGAGTCGATGTATAATCAAATTAACCAACATGTGAATACCATGACCCTTATTCCCATCTAACCTCAAAAGGTTGAGATTTTAGAGGTCAAGGAAGTCTATAGTGTTGCCATCAAGTTTTACCGTGCTTCCCCTTCTTCTAGTCTTGAAAATCATGTAAATATAGAAGAGGATTCTAATGAATTAATGGAATTACCTTTTTGTTACTTTTCTCCTTGTGTAAAAAAGTTAATTCAACAAGGATATATGCCAAAGCAAATGCCAAAAGATAAGCTACAACTTTTTGAAAATTATGGAATGTTAAAAGTCGAACTCTTAACTCGAAAGAGGGTCTCAGATTTGGTATTATAGGACCATTTAATGATTAAAAATTTGCGTGGTTGTTACTAATGGATCGAAAGAGGATTGCCTCGATGTAGAGGACGGCTCTCAAGATCAGTTAATAAAAGTCTACCCGCCAGAATTTGAGGAATAAATTAAGTCAAGGTTTAATGAATTGAAGGAAATTAATCTCAAGACTGAGGAGCAGCCCCAAACTTCATTTAAAAGTTCCTTACTCAACGAGGAAGAATCTATGGAGCTAATCAAGCAATTGCTAGAATTCAGGGATTGCTTCGTGATCCCTGGATACTCAATGCTCATGCACAGTATAATAATAGTTTTGATGGTATTTTTCACTTATACTTCCTTATTTTCAACAAAAACCAAAAACTTGATCCTGAAGAACAAAAATAAGAATTTAAGTTTTTAATTTATATATATTTATATTGGGATACTACGCAAGTATACTTATAGTTATCAAGTAATATAAGATTTTTTGACTAAGACCTGAACATTGAACCCACTGGGAAGATTATGCAATATGCATTTTTTAGAAAGTTTTTCTATTTTTAAAAATATAATTGCTTAAACTAAAAATGATTTTTGTATGAATTTAAAATTTAAAAATTTTTGGTATTTTTGA
>NW_018231179.1:2927-3587 GCF_001263595.1 Phalaenopsis equestris | reverse complement strand
TAGGAATTCTGTTGTGAAAGTATACAAATTGTGTTGTGCCAAATATGAGCAATAATATTCTTTACCCATACTAGAGATGCTATAAAGAACATTGGCTAATTTAAAGTTTGAATAGTTATGAAAACCGGCTAGGCACGAAAGATACTAGCTCTCAGTCTAGAGTTCCCTTGATTCCCTCCACCTGGGGGCTAACATTCTGGTATCAGAACCTAAAACAATAAACCAAGTTGGGGGCTTTAACATGTCACTTTAAATTCCTCCATCAATGAATATTTCCTTATTTATTTGCACTCAATCATATGAAATAAATTCTTATTCATACACCTCATGTGATTCTTTCCAATTGTTGACTGAGACAATATCAGCCCAGTTCTTACTTGTTCTCACAATAAATTTTAACATCTGGATTGGCCAAATCTAGAAGTAAATGAAGTGCATGGATTTAAATCATCACAACTTCTTCCAAAATTAAAGATCGACACTCTCCACAATTTCCATCTAAAACTTAATTACGTATCATTTTAAGAAGAAAGATAGAAAACTACTCATAATCCATGGAGAAAATAAAACCACACATTAGTTTAAAAGTAGAAATTATTGTCAAACCAACAACAAGTCTCAATTAAAACCAAAAGTAGTCTCAAAACAAAAAGATAAAAA
>NW_018231179.1:0-383 GCF_001263595.1 Phalaenopsis equestris | reverse complement strand
ATGTAACAGTTCTCTCTCTCTAGTCACTTCACTAAATGATTGGTAGGAAGCATATGAGCAAAAATGAAATAGTGTCAGGCCTTTGAAGGTGCACATAACTTTGAAGTTGGGAAATTTACTCTCCTCTCATTGGTTATCTTCTAAATTCCTCTCCGAATAGTCAAATATGAAATAATCTTGTCTAATTATGTCTCAGTAGGACTGTAATTTGCATAAAAACATAAAGTCTCTGATGGTAAATGGTAAAACAAGTTGATTACCTATGGAGTAAAAGGTACTAACTTCCCTCTAACCATAACTCGATCGTCATCACCTCCCTTACAATAGAAATCACTGCGATGACAGAGTAACAACAGAATTGTTCCCACTGTCGGCGGACTATC
>NW_018231178.1:0-6808 GCF_001263595.1 Phalaenopsis equestris | reverse complement strand
CCCACTGTAACTCCCTTCTTTTCCCCCCTACTTTTTCCCGTCACACCCAGTCGCAACCCACATGCAATATTCCCCATCGTAACTCCTTTCTACCCCCCTCTTGCTTCTTTCCAGTCACATCCAGATGCAACCCCACCTACAAGCCTCCCCGCCTTCCCGTCTTCCCGTCCTCCTACCGCTTGTATACTCTCCATCACAGCAACCTATTGTGGCAGGCACATCCTGCCCCACCTGTTGTCTTCATCCCCTCTCCCATACAACGGACTCTCTATACTAGCAGGTCCTGCCCACCTGCTGCCTTAGCCCCACTCCATCTTACACACAGCTATAACCAGTTCGCTACTTGCAGTTAGCCAGTCTTTGTGCGACTACCGCAACCTTCCCATCCACTACCCCCTGTCGTCCAGCCAATGTTCATCACCTTTTCCCTCGCCCTAGGAAGTTTTCTGTATTTGTTTGTCATTTATTTCCTGTTTTAAACAGTTTTCATTGCAATCGTTTGAATTCCAACAATAATAATTTTATTTCCATTGTGGTTTTGGTTAACTTTGGTATCATTTGGTATCTGAGTTAGTCTAACCCTAGTCCCATCTTAAGATTTCCTAGCATCCGCCTTACCCCACAACAAATTTTTTTTCCTATTTCCAACCCCTAGCCACACTTTAACCTAACCCTAATGCCCCCTTGCTGATTTTCAAAATCAACAACCCCAACTTACTTTTCCTACACCTTCAATCAATCTCCTAAACCCTCTTTCACCTACCAATTCTAAACTTTAGCTATGCCACCAAGGAGAAACGTACCCGAGTCTACCCGAAAAGAGATACAGTAAGAGTTCCATCGTCTTCAACAGTGACTTATAGAGATTGATGATGAAACCCAGGGGGACTTATCCTCGATGGTGATAGAAAAAGTTGAAGAGGCAAAAATTTCAACCCCTTCCATAAAGAGGATTTCAGTAATGAAGTAAAACCACGATGCTTTGGGATCCAATACTAGAGGAGGCCGAGTAGAGGACACAGTGACTTTAAAATAAAGGGCAATCGACCAAAGTTCAAGGGAGTTATGCATCCTAACGACTTTATCGAATATGGATACAATAAGTTGAGCAGATCTTCGAGTACAAGGAGGTGCCAGAAGATTAAAGGGTGGAGCTTGCAACCATCTAACTGAGAAACGACGCCTCCTTGTGGTGGGACAACTTGCAGAGGTAGAGGAAAGTAGAAGACAGTGATAAGATTTTCAGGTGGAAAAAGATAAAGAAAGCGAGGTAGAAGAAATATCTCTCTCCTGACTATCACCAGAATATGTTTCTGAGACTCCACTACATAAAACAGGGAGATGTATCAATGGAGGAGTTTACGACGTAGTTTGACCGGTTGCAGATGAAGTGTGATTTGGTCGAGCCAGAGAAACATACCATAATCTGTTATTTGGGGGGTTGAAGCCCACTATTAGAAATGTGGTGTAGCTGCAACCTTATTGGTCACTGGGAGATGTCCAGACCTTAGCATTAAAAGTGAAAAGATAGCAGAAACAGAGTAAACAAACACCATCAGTTAGACATCCATCCACAGTTGGAGACACGAGCAGAAGCACATCTCAGAGAATTGAGAATTTTGGTTCAAATAAGGATAGAGCCACCCTGGTGAGAAGAATATGAGAAGAGTAGCACGTCTATTACAATACCAGTTAGATAATGCTTTGAATGCCACAAATTTGGGCACATCATCTCCAGCTGTCCGATGAGCCGAGTTGTATCATTTACTGAGCAGAGCACCGAGGAGGACGTTAGCGACGAGGAGATATCCAAGGAATATGGTGAGGTGTATCATCTTCCACCGGATGAAAGAGAGGAACTCGTGGATCAACGAATCCCACAGACTGAGAATACAAGGAATCCACAGTAGATTTGCCACAACATTTTCTACACCCACTGCTGTGTGAATAGAAATGTATGCAATCTCATCATCCGATCGAGGGAGCAATAAGAACACGACTTCTACGCAAATAGGAGAGAATTGGGTCTCATGACTGAAAAAGGAAAACAGAGTTAGCATTGATCGGAGATGGCTAGTGGAGTTTTCGATTAAAAGTCAGTTGGAGGATCAAGTGTAATGCGATGTGGTCTCTATTGACGCTTGCCACCTTTTGTTGGGAAGACCTTGCTAATTTGACTATATAACTCAGCACGACGAATTCAGAAACACATATTCTTTAACCAAGGATGGGAAGCACATAATCCTCCCTTCGACAGAGCACGAGTTCACAGGTGCCCTTACCAGCAGATTGACATCGGTGGGACCAATTTTGGTGCCAACAGACGATGAAAGGACTGAAACACTGGCTTCAGACACAGGATGATCATGACAGAGCATGTTGGGATATCACAGCTGATATCTTACTGCCATGGCCACCATCATTCAGATAGATTCTTCTTACCCTCACTTTAGATCAGGTTGAGTCGACCGTGAATTACTTTGGAAGTAAACAACAGTATATGCGTGGCACATCTCAAAAAGGGGCTCTTCGCCTCCTTCGTTGTTCTTTTTCCTCGTAGTAGCTTGAGGAGGACCTTGGTTTCCTCCCGTCTTTCCTCAATTTCTTTTGTATGTCTGCTGGGGAGGATCTTCTTTCTCCTTCAAAAGAGTCTACTTCAGTTTCCTCTTCACCTGAGTAATTAAAATCGTTTCGTCGTCTCTCGATTTGCTCTAAAGATTGGATTAAGGGCTCGTCTTACTCTCCCTCTTGGTATAATTCTAGGTAAATCTTGGACGCGCGCCTCTCGCCTAGGCCACATTGGCCTCATCTCCCCGTGGTTGGGAGCTCCTTCTCGTGGTCTTCTTGCTGTAATATTTCTTGGGGTGGTTTTCCTTGTGGCGGTGTTCCTATTCTCACCGTTCTTGGCACAACACGGCCTCTGTTCTTGCCAAGGTACGGTCATGGACTACCAACCTCGATGATCTAGTATGTGTAGTAGCCTGATAATGGGTTTGGGAGATAATGGGTTTGGGTTGCTCCTCATACCTTTCCTTCTTCATGGGTTCTCTTAACTCAACGATTTGTTGGTCAACATATTCTTTGGAGTGGTCCATCGTTTCCCGAGATCATTTTCTAATCGATTATGTGAGGTCTTACTCGCAAGGTTAGTGCATAAACTTCATGCTCACCGCACATTTCAGGATTTGAATTCTTTTGGGACGTAGGGTCTTGTGTTATTCAAGGATAAATACAACCTGTTAGAAAAAAAAGTGGATGATGGAAGAGAGGAGAGGGAGAATGATGAAATTTTCACAAAGGAATTTGGAATAATGTAGTAACTAGAGGATCAGGTTCCTCCGGAATTTGTTCGGTTCCTAGGCTTTTGGAGAAATGTTCTTAGAGTGCTTGAACTCCAAAAAAAGATCCCCAAAGAGGAGCTCCCTCACCCCTTTATACATAGAGGACCTATATAATAAAAGAATTGATGCCTTATCATTTGCCCCCTCACATTGATGCTCTGCTAACTATTTTAATGTGGATGATATTAGTAGCCATTGGAGTCGTCGAGCTGTCAGATATGATTGGTACGACAACCGTCTCTGACACTTTTGAAAGACTTTTGTTCAAATTACCTAGCGTCATCCTTAATGAAGGATTGATAAGTGTCTCCGTCAGTTATGTTGTTTCTTTCTGATAGTTGACTTTTTTATGGTGACTCTGATTCAGCCTCCCTATCTGATGGACTAAGTTTAGCCACTCTGGTAAGTGAGCTCAGTTTAGCTACTTCAGCAGGTGAGCTCGGTTCAATCATTTTGGCATGTAGATTTAGTTCTTCTCGGATCAACTTTCATTATATTTCAATAATTGTGTATACAATTGCTTATTTTCATGAACATATACATGTATTCTCAATTTTCTTCCATTGAAAAATTGATGGCATTTTCAAGACTAAGTAAGTTAAATTATGCATATATTTCTTCTGTTCATTTATGCAATTTTGGCAGTAATTTGTTTTATGATGCTGACATTTTTTTTGTTTTTATTTTCCTGTAGACAGCAGGAGAAGGGGAATGTCGAAGAGAGAAGTTTATGAAAGAAATTGATTTTGTTTTTGCAGATTTAGTTACACTCACTGTCACAAACGAAGGCTTTATTTTGAACTCTCCCATCTTCTATACCCAAAAATTTATCCATAGCTGTTTTGTGAGATTGAATATCTTATTCTGGTATGAGTAACAAGAAATGTCATTTAATATGATGTTAAATGGTGTTCTTAACTTTGGTCAGTTTATTGGACTTCTCTTTCTGATTTTTGAAGTTTTGGTGAAGGGTAAAAATATATATGGGAATTGGAGAGGATTTGGGATATAATACATATATTTATAAAATTAACTATATGGTTTAAAGGATGGAAAGCAACTTTGCATGTCTTTTTCTATTATCTTATGCCTTTTTTTTTCTGTTAGTTTTTGTGGGGCTATTGAATTTATTTGACTCTACACCTATTTTTGTACCATCATTAAGCATGACTGCTAAAAAGGTTGGTTATTGGCAATCAAACCGTGCTCAATTAATTAAGTAGTTCTTATTTGAATCATTCATTAAGTATAAGAGTTGAACGCATTTTTTGATTTCAAATTATAAACGAGCCGAATATGAAGAATCCTTTATTCAATTATATTCCACTTGTTTAATTATTATACATGTTTAAATGGTGTAAGCAGATCGAGTCTAGCAAGAGCCACCCTAAACTTGAACTTGATTATTCAAGTTTGAGTGCTGGCTTGTTTATTTTAAAAGAGAAAAATGATATTAATTTAAAATCTTTTTATAATAAAATGACAAATATTATGAGGTGTTAAAAGAGATAATAAAGAACCACTTCATATAAAATATAAAATATTATCTTTAAAAAAATTTTATTACTTTAAAGTTAAATATTCAAATTTAATATATTTTGAATTTATTTTAAATTAATATTCTTTTAAAATATTTTTAGTACTTTAAAAATAAAGTCCTTGAATTATAAATATTCGAATTTAGCAACCCACACTTTTTTATTTAAATAATTTAACCGAGCCATTTCAACCCAAACAAGAGCTAAAAATGAACATAAATATTTTTTTGAGCCGAACAAGAACAAACTATTCATAAGCCATTTTTTAGTGCAAGTCAATGTTGAACATAAATATATGCTCGACACGCTCAAATTGAGCTCCGCTCGTTTACACCTTGATCATAAGAATGGTCCGAATGAGCACTTTTGACACCATGCTTTTATTTGGTTTTCTTCTCACATGAAGCTCAATAAACAATCCGTTTGAAATTACTATTTTTAAACAAAAATGTACATATAAATACCACATGCCTAGGTGACTGCCATTGTGACAATTTCCTTACAATATGACAACTTCATCACTTTCACCTAAACAAAACAAAAAGGTTGATTTTTAATATTAATTTTTTTTTTAAAAAAAAAATCCTATTTAAATTTTTTTTCCATTAAAGTTTTGATTATATTGAATTTAAAATAATTAAAACCATTATATTTGTCAAGTGCTAATGTATTTATGATAGTAGAAAGTATTCATACATACACTAATAATTTAATAGTAATCATAAGAGGAGAATTTTTTGGGCTCTAAAACATAATAATATTCACAAATGAATATTGAAATAAAAAATATATTAATAATATTGTGCCGGTGATAATTCAATATAGCTACGCACGACCAGAACTTATTTCCTAATGAAATATTAATGGTGCTTAAACTACCAGCCCAATGGCTAGAATTGTAATTACCTAAAATTTTAATAAAATAATAATAATAAAAGGCACCGACGATTAGTTCTATTTTTATTATTTGTATTAGGGAAAAGGATGATTGTTGGGCACCTGAAAGATTTTAATGTGTGTTATATTGATATTATTTTTGTGTGAGGGTATAATTAATTAATTAATTAATATAAAGTTTTATTGAATTAAAGCTCTAAATATAGAGATTTCAGCTTTGAAGGAAAGGTTTTTGAAGCAAACAAGAGGAAAAGATCGACTTGAAAGCCTGTAAGGTAAATGTTAAACCTAGTATTAGTAATGGAGTTAATGGCGTAATTAGTCAAATTAATTATTGTTATTAATTTTATTTAGATGGGAATGTGTGAAGAATTCGATATAGATTCGAGAGTTGAGGAAGATAAAGAGGCCTAAAGCTAAAAGATATTAGCATTTTAATACTCCTTTTATATTAATAAGATTTTCTTTAGGAAGTAATTCTTTTAGTCATATGCATTTTTAATTGATTTTGGTGTTAGTTAAAAGAATTGAAGTGAAGGAATATGCATTTTAAGAGGTTTTCTAGGTCAAAATGAGTAATTATTTTTTTATATGCATCAAATGTAAAGTTTACTACATAAATAATTTCTTTAATGCTTTACAATCATTTTATGTTTATATGCATATTGTAGCTTAAGAATGAAAGTAAATGAAAGAGAAAAGAAAAAAAAATAATGCTTAATGTCTTTAAAAGGATGTAATTTAAATCAAATTAAATGAAAGTTAAATTTTTAAGTCATAAAGGATTACTCCTCATATGGTACTAACAGGAGATGCAATGTATATGTGCAAAGGTAAAAGAAATGGTAGAAGTGAGTCTTCAAGTACAATTTGAGGGTAACTTCGGGTACATTTTTAGGGTGACTTCGGACATATTTTTTATGATACTTTCGGGTATCACAATATTCCTATGATGACTATCAAAAAAGTTATAATAGTAAAATACTTAGAGTGAAACGCGAAGGGGTAATTTTAAAGTTTTAATGAAATGCA
>NW_018231177.1:0-504 GCF_001263595.1 Phalaenopsis equestris | reverse complement strand
TTGAAAATCAATTAGGGCATATTGCTACTGTGCTTGGTAATCGAACATTAGGAACTTGTCCTAGTACTGTAGAACCAAATCCTAAAGAACAAGGAAAAGAACAGATAAAAGTGATACAATTACAAAGTGGAAAAGAACTAGAAACAAGAGTACAGGAAGAAACGGAAACTAAAAAAGAAAAAGTGGATAAAGAAAAAGAAAAGGATCATGAATACTTAGATTTAGAATATCCATTTACATCAATAAAAATTACTATGGAAAAACCTCCACCACCATTTCCTCAAAGGTTGAAGCAACATAAGCAGAATAAAAAATTTTCCAAGTTTTTAGAAATTTTAAAGAAATTAATGGTAAATATTTCCTTCGTAGAAGCTTTAGAGCAAATGCCCAATTATGTGAAGTTTATGAAGGATATTCTGAACAAGAAAAGTAAGTTTACTGATCATGAGACTCTTGCACTTAGCGAAGGGTGTAGTGCAATCATCCAGAAAAAGCTTCCTGAAA
>NW_018231176.1:0-461 GCF_001263595.1 Phalaenopsis equestris | reverse complement strand
GAGAGCTGGAATTGGGGGGATTTTTAGAGATCACACAGCGCATACTTTGCTCTTCTATAAGGCCCCATATATTGCTGAAGATGCTTTGGACACTGAAGCTGTTGCTCTTTATTGGGCCTTAAAATTTGCTAACGAAAACAAGTGGAAGCGAATCTTTGCTGAGGTGGACTCCTCCCTTCTGGTGGAGCTTCTGACTGTTAAGATTTCTTCCCCTTGGCACTTAAACCAGTGAATTCACAAGATTAAGAAGCTTAGCCTTGAAATTAAGATTTAGTTCTCTTTTGTGTATAGGGAAGCAAACAGGCCTGCTAACTTCCTGGCTCTGGAGGGTGCAAATTCAGATAATGCTGAGGTTTCCACAACCCTCTCCCCCCCCTCCACCGGTTAACTCAGAGGGACAAACTTCAAATTCCTTACCTAAGATTACAAAAATGAATGCTGGGATCCTTGCTTGTGGCCAT
>NW_018231175.1:0-353 GCF_001263595.1 Phalaenopsis equestris | reverse complement strand
GAATTGGTGTTTCTAGGGTGACAGACTAGATTCTTGACCAATTTGGTCTAGAGTTAGAACCTAAAGTCCTTGGTAGATTCTATAGGAGCACACAGTAGGTAATCTAGAAGTGAGATGCTAGAATCTACTAAGTACTAGCATATAATAGGGAACTTACCTTAGATTAGCTAATGTTTTTTATGCACTCAGGAGAGGGTAAAGAATAAGTATACTCCGATTTGTCACAATACGTCATTTAAAATTTTAAACCTTTTGATTCTGACACAGATTATGAACTCGTTGCAAGGAAAACGATTTTTTTCATAACTAGAACTTTCTTTACATTTAGCATAGTTTAGAATTTCTGCATCTAC
>NW_018231174.1:14615-16547 GCF_001263595.1 Phalaenopsis equestris | reverse complement strand
TCTAGGTTTGATTTAGGTGAGGTGTCATGGGAGTGTCTCTTGGTTTTAGGTTTTTCCAGCCACTAGGCTGGCCGGTCGGCCAGGGGGAGGTGGCTAGGAGCTCAAAGAACCTAGAGGAATCCATCACAACAATTTAATGCAAATGTGTTTTGATTTGACAAAGATATCTTAAGAATGTACATTTTTTATGGAAATAAGATCCCTTAATTTGGGGGACCTTTGGTCCATGACTTAATTTAGGTGGTTTCATGGTGTTTGGACTGGTCACTAAGTCCAACTAATGGCTGGGGTTGAGTTAATTTGGTGGCTTTAGTGTGGTTAAGTCACAGGTGGTTAGGCTACATTTAGTGCATGGGTCCAAGCAGGTGCAAATGACCAAAATTTGGGTTTGGGAAAGGTATTCCATGTCAATTGGCCCAAATAAAATGTTGCATTTGGTGTAGGTGATCCTAAGGAACAACTTTAGTGAAGGATGAAAGTGGTTTTGAGTTCAATTGAAGGGTCAATTTGAGGGAATTTTGAACTTTAATCAATTTGGTCATGTTGGGCTAGGCTTGGGTCTAGCTTGGGTTAGCCTTGGGCTAAGTCCAAATTAATTTTTTTAAATGGTCAATAAGTACCTCATGAAGATTTTTCAACGTGAATTGGATGACAATTTGGAGTTTAAGGCAATCAATTGGGTGAAATTTGGGGACTTAGCCAATTTGGGGCTGGGGCGAAGTTTGGGAATTTTGGATTTAGGCCAAAATCAAATGGATTTGAGACTTCACCAAAATTAAATTATGATCAAGGTCAATTGATGGTTTATTTTGATGTATAGGAATGTTATAAATATTTTTCAACCTTAATTGAGGCCAATTGACTAGGTATGGGTTCAATTTGGTGAGATTAGTTCATATGGTCAAAATTGGGGTTTTGTCCCAAATAAAATTTGGGCTTAAACCATGGACCAATTGAGCTTGGATTTGGTTTAGCTTGGTCATATCAAAAGTGAATTTTTGTTTAGGGTTGGAATTGGGGTCAATTGTGATCAAATTGATGGACATTTGAGTTGGATTTGGGGAAATTTGGGTCTTTAAAGGCAAATTTGGGGGTTTTGGTTAAAGATGGTCAAATTGGCCAAATTGGGTCATGTAGTAGTTGAAAGAAATGAAATTGAGAATATTTAAAATATTTTAGGAATCTTTGGGATTTTTTTAGAATTTTTGAGTTTTTAGACTAAGGAGGGGAATTTTGGTAATTTGGCAATTTTTGGTGATTTTGAGTAATTTGGTTGATTTCAAAAGGTTTGAAATGATTTTTGAACAAGTTTGGGTGTTTTGGATAAATTTGAGAATTTTGACCAAATTTAGGGTTTCAATGGTACTTGGGTAATTTGGGGGAGTTTAAGAGCAAAAGGTCAGGATGGGTATTTTGGGTAAGGCTGGGGAACTAACCACCAAAAGTAAGCAATGGACCAATGGAAACCCCATTTGGGTCCTCTATGTACTGGTCTTAGCTAAACCCCAGCCTAGGGCTAGTAGGTTTAAGGGACCATCTACATGAGTATCCCAAAAGTCTCAAAGGATCAAAGTCAAGAAATTTTGGGTTTAGGGTAGTGAGTGATTGTGAGTGAAGTGAGTGCCTTAGCTCTAGCCCAACACCCAAGGTCAACCCTAAGGTCAAATAGCCCTATAGGAACTCTCCTTGAGCTCCACCATAATGACCCCACCTACTATGTGCTAGAGGTTAGGACCAATACGTGGAACTTCAAGTTGAATAAAGAAGAGTTTAGAATTTCTAATGGTAAGGGTGCCTTTTCTAGTTCTCTGAGAATAGTCAATAGGAAAGTCTTATGGCTAGACCTTAGGCTACTAAAGCGAAAGACTAGACCTCAACCAAAAATGAGGTCACCAAATGGACCCCCAATAGGTGTGGTGTGCTGGGCAAGCA
>NW_018231174.1:0-11333 GCF_001263595.1 Phalaenopsis equestris | reverse complement strand
AATTCAAGCTGAGGTTTATCCTAGGCAAGAGTTCAATCAAGGGGTGATTAAGGCTTGGTCTAGGAGTGGTTTAGAGTCCTCAAAGTGAGGTGGCTTTGATGGGGAACTTCCTCATTTGGTCTGAGGAAGCTTTAAGAATGATCAACTTGAAGTTTAGTAGAGTTTGGTGGAGCGATAGTAAAAGCCCTGGATTTGGGTGATTAAATTAGGCTTGGACAGTGGATTTGAGTGGCTGAAAGTGGTGAGGTTGAAATAAGGAAAGCTGGAAAATTACTTGGGTGTTTTAAGTAGCCATGTAATTAGGGCTTAATTGGCCAAACAAGGGGGTAGAGAAGGAGTATTTTGTGGAGGGCCAAGCGGCGCAATTCACAAATGGAGGTGAGCCACATTAGATGGGTAGAAACTCTAGGTTAAACCAAGGATGAGCTTCTCAGCATTAGGTTTTCCAACGTCTAGGCCGGTAAACAAGGCAGGGGAGGTGGCTAACTAATTTAAGGAAAGTCTAGGAAAGCTTAATGGTGATTAGTTTGGAGGCTTGATGGCTGATAGCATGTGGTAGAGAGCTTAGCCAAGTTAGGGTAGAAGGTTCAATAATTTGGGGGAATTTTGGTTCATGGCTCAAGATTTGGTTAATGGGTGATTTTACTAGCATCCTAGGGGGTCTTAGGAGTGGTGGAGATGATTAGGTTTCGATAATACAAAAGGTTTAAGTTAATTTCAAATTAAGCTTGATATTAGGGGTTGGGCTAACAAATGGACTTGAGCTTGAGTTGGGATTAGTTTAGAAATCAATTGAAGGGGCAAATTTCTCTAAGAGGGATGTCATAAAGAATTTAAGAAATGAATTTGCTGGAATTGAATCGATTGAAAGGCTTTATTTAAGGGAATTTTGGTTTTGGGTCTATTTTAAGGGAATTGGTTTGTGCTTGAATTTAGGTTTGGTTAGGGTTTGGGTCTAAACCAATTGAGAGTTAAAATTGGTCTTGAGGAATGTTATGAAGAGTTTAGGATTCAAAATTGAGGGAATTTGATTGCTTAGGGGTTCAATTTGATGAAATTTGGGGGTATGGTCAAATTGGTGATTTTCTCCAAAAATTTCAGTTAGGGTTTAAACGTTGGTTCAATTGGGCTCCAAATTGGTGTAGATTGGGATTGGATAAGTTGATGTACAATTTGGGTTTGAAATTTGGTGAAATTGAATTGATTTTGGTGGAAATTGTGGATGATTGGGATTTTGGCAAAATGGAGATAAAATTGGGATTTTGGTCAAAATTGACCAATTTGGTAATATTTGGCAAATTTAGGGTAATTGGGCAAGGTGTGGAAGTTTCCAACGATCTTTGGGATCAAATTGGGTGGAATTAGGGTTTTGGAAAAATTTTGGGTATGAGGGGTATTTTTGTAATTTTGAAAAGTTTTAGTGGAGTTAGGGGAATTCGGGAAAATTTGGTTAATTTGACTAATTTTTAGAGTTTGATATGATTTTTTAAGAGAATTTGAAGATTTGGGCCACTTTTGGATATTTAGGGTTCTAGTAGCATTTTGGTAATTTTCGAGATGTTAGGGGCTAGAAGGCCAAAATTGGGTGTTTAAGTGGAATTGAAGGCCATTAGATATGTCAATCATGATAATTACCTTTTTTGAGCCATCAAACCAATGGGAAGCCCAATTTGGATCATTCATGTGTTGGTCCTAGCTACCCTAGCCAAAGGGCTAAGAGCTTGTAGACCACCAACATGAGTTCCTAATAGAGCAAATGGAAATAGGTTCAATGGGTGTAACTTTTAGGGTATAGGGCAAGTGGGGAATTGTGGTGTGCTTGAATGTGTGAGACACCAAAAACTAGCCACCCACAGTTGCCTTAAGTTCACCAGTTCTATGGGACTCACCCTTGAATCTACAAAAAGATTTTCTTTCTAGACTCTTTAAGTTCTAGACAGCTCTACGTGCAGACTCCAATAATATGCCACCATGTGTGCTACATCGTGGAGGTTATTTTAGAATTATTAAAGTGGAACGCAGAGGTTATTTTGATGTTATTTTTGGGTTATTTTAGAGTTATTGAAGAGAAACTTATATATTCCACTTCAACAACCAATACATAACCTAGAAACAACCCCGAACAGACCTCCGTAGTTCTACTTCAATAACCCTAAAATAATATTGCAAAAGTTATTTTGGGGTCATTTTGGGGTTATTTCTAGATTATTGAAGTGGAATATATGAGTTTCTCTTCAATAACACTGAAATAACCTAGAAATAACCCCGAAATAACCTTCGTGATGTTACTTTGGGGTTAGGAAGCTAAAATCGCGAGGTTATTTTGAGCTTATTTTATGGTTATTACGGAGTCTGCTATTCCACTTTAATATTTTTAGGTGGTCCCAATATTGAACACATGACGATATGTTACTCAAAGTTTCGCATGTATATCTACGTCCGGAGTCCGGAAAGAAATTTTTTTCCTGGGTCCACACATGTTGATCTCAACCTTCCAAGCGTTGGAGGTTCATGACCATCCATGTAGGGTTTTAAAGAGAGCTAGGAAGTGGTTTGAATTGTCATGTAGGTGGGTTCCATCAATTGTCTTCTACGATTGTAAAAGGAAAGTCCTATGGCTAGATCTTAATTAATAAGAGGAAAAGCATATCTCATGAAAAATGAGGTCAACATAATGCATAAATAATTTTTCATTGTCTCAAAATCTTTTCAAAAGTGTAGCTCTAAAATCCTTAATTTCTCAAGAAAACAATTTCTTTTATTCGAAATAGTAAAAGCATATACTTATATCTTTTACTAAATATCCTGACTTTAGATTTACCCTTTATCATTAAAAACTTTTACTTAAGTTTTCAATAACATTTCTAAATTAAAAAAATATAATTATCTAAAGTTAACTCTACATATTACATATTAAATTAAAATATATAGCAAGGAGTCAGGGCACACCCCATAGTTTTTTGGAACCACCGTATGTTGTCGTAGATGTCGGTGGATAAGTAGATTAATAGGGTATTTTTTATTTAACTTAATTCAAAAAATTTAGAAATTCATAACATGGTGTAAAAAAATCATAAAAAAAAATAAAAATACCCGCTTGTTCAGTGAATAGAGCAAAATACAATGGACCAAAAATAAAAATTATTTGGCATGTATTATATTTTTAATTAATTAAATACTCTTTGGCTTATTTTACTGCTAATTAAATAAATAATAATCATCATGACTTGAAATTTTAGGAGTTTGTTCCTCATGTCAGTAGAGATGTTCTCTAATTTTTCAAAATTCATAGAAAATACCTAGCCAAGAAACCCTAATTTTCAAGCCTAGTTATCTATTTTTGCCTAAAATAATTATAGAAATTAAAATATAAGTCAGAAAAATATGAGACTTTTAATAAATAATAAAATATAATACATAGGGAACATAATGATGATTTTAAGTCTCTATAAAAATTTGAAACCCATTTGAAAACCTATTTTTCAAGATAAATGGAATTTTTGCACTAAAATAATTATAATCAATAATATATCTGGGAAAATTATGAAAAATGGTTTTAAGAGTTCTTTGTGATCAGGGGCACCTAAGAAAAATTATAATTGGTGTTAAAATAAATATTTTATTTTTGAGATAATTTTCAATTTTAAAATAATTAAACATAATTAAAAGTAAAAAAAATGAAAGTGCACCAAAATGATCCAAATTATTTCTTGTTCACTTGAGATCTTTTAAAATAATTTCTAATTTCTTTAATATAGTTATATATTTTTAAATGCTAAAAATGTATTTTGCTTAACTTTTATATAGAAAAATTATTATAAGTAAAATAAAAATCATAAAATTATAAAGCTTGCTTCTCTCAATTCGCTAAACTTAGTGAGACTAAAAAAATATAAAAGTGATTTTTAAAATTAAAATATATTTTCTATTTAATTAATCACTAAGACTAATAAGAAATTATAATAATTAAAATGTAACTCAAAAAATAATAAAATTTGGCTCAAGCGGTCATCTTACCTCAGTGAACCTCCAATAATTTTCTAGAGGATAGAAATTTGACTTTGATTAATCAAATAAATTAACGTAAAAAATGTTTATTTTTTTAATAAAATAATTATTAAAATTAAATAAAAATTAGATAATCATAATTTCACCTTTCATATTTTAATTGTCCCATAAGTGGGGTGTCATTAAAATTTCAAAGTCATTTGAGTTCAATTTAATGAGTTATGAGGTGGAAAATCCTAAGAGCAAAATGATAATTTTAGGAGTTTTGTGCGCTAATTAAACTTTAGGTTTCCTTAAAGGGTCAATAGGTAATTTTTATTATAATGGATCCTTTTGGATGTTTGAAACATGATGGGTTAAGAGGTAGAAACCAACTTGTCACCTTTTTTATGATAAGGGTAAAATTGTAATTTTATGAATTTTTATGACTTGGAAGTCAATCTAATTTAATGATCCTAGGGTCATGGGTAATAAGGTAATAATCTACTTATTTAAAGCCCCTAATTGGTTATTAGATGTTAAGTGTGATCCTTAATTAGAATTAAATTCACTTAATTTAACTTTTTTGTATTTAAGGGCTTAGTAGTGTGTTAAGATTGATATTTTGATTTATTTAATGTGGTTCAGAAATGAAAGACGTGATTAATTAATGAACACCTCTGAACACTACAAGCCCAACTTTAATTGTGGGCATATCCTTAATCACTTGAACTTGCCCTAAGAGCATCCACTTACATAACTCTTAAATAAAGCATCAAGTGAATGCCTAAGTACCCCGCTCTTGGAAAAACTAAGATATTAAATTTCATTGAGCACAGGGTTTAATAATTTAAGGAAACTTAATTTAGCTTCAAATGATTAATTGAGCAATGTAAAAAGTCTAAATGAACTTTAAATGGTTCAATGGGTTCTAAAGGTTTTTTAAGATTATGCCCCCGAACACTTTTATGATCTGTTTGATATTTTGAAGGATACTACACTTATTATTATTTAAAACAGAAAACCATCCATTAAATGTTTAGAGATCTACCAAGTTATGTCTAGGGACTCAATAATTCACCTAAATCAAAAAAATCCCTTGCGCTACTTATTCTATTATAATTGACCCAATGCTCAAGGATTTCAGTCTTCTCTAAGGTATTTAAATCCGTGTGAGCAACTAAGGATATTGGTTTTTTGCCACATATGAATCATCAAACTTGTGTAAGTTTAAGGTCTAGGTGGTTAGGTAATGACAATAACACTAATGTGTGCTAAAACGAGGGATATGGTGTGGGATTTAGAATAGTATCACCTACCTCAAAGATCTTTAATAAAAAGAGAGGATAAGGACCGATGATGCTATTTGAAGACTCTTGAGAAGATGATTACCCCCGATACTTTTAGCTTGTCTATAGTCCTTGCTCGATCTAAGTAATTAACCTGTGGACGACACTACTGTACAAAACGTTTTAAATAAAAATCTATTTTGCATGATAAAGTAAATTTTATATGCATGAAATCTAACTTTTTTTAAAAAAAATGAAAATCTATATAGGTCCATGATTAATTACTTAGATCAAGCTTAAGACTGCCCTCAACTGATTATCAGGATGGTAGTTCTCTCTTGAGGTCGGGAAGCACACAATTCAGCTCTGAGCCCCTACCTTCACAAAATTCTTACACCCAGTCCCGATCTCTATATGTGACTATGGCTTTTCTTTTATTTTCATTTTCCTACGACTCATTTTTATGAATTTTTCTCATATCAGACATTCTCGTTTACTTTCCTACAATTTATTTAAATTTCCTGCAAATATATTATGTTTTATGGTGCTAACCATGGAGCGGTACCAAAGGCCTTGGTACACATTTATGTTTTATGCAATGTAATTTTATTTATTTACTTTACAACATTGTCTTACCTGCATTTTTTTACCTTACCTATAAAACTATACCAAATTCATTTTTTTAAAAATTAAACAACATTTTTAAAATAAAATAACAAAACAATAAATAGCATAACATGTCATCTTGAATTTACGGGAGTCCCTCGGATGAGGTAACCCACAGTTGCTAATGAGATCTCTCAATTTTAAATGAGCTTAACAACTCATTTAGACTAAGTAAATTCAAGAGAAAATAGTGGTACCGAAATGAGGGAATCATGGAATCCTTACCGGTGTAACTCCAAATAACTTTAACCCCCCTTACATAATATTTGAACAACAAAATTTGTCACTTAAGCACACTTGGTTAAAAATGTTTGAGGACTGCTACTTCGATGAGGAGCTTAGAGCTAACTCCATATGCAACATGACAATGATACACAGAAGAGCAACTTCGAGACAACAACTGGATGTACAACAACAAACCTTTCCCTAGAATTAAATAACAAGCCATAAGACTTCGAGGTTGTTTGACTAGTGCGATATAAATCATCATTTTATCTTTAAGCCTTTGCACAATCATATTGTGCAAATTAAGTCGTAACTCGCCTTAGGTTCTGATGTTGTCATTTGATATGACGTAAATCCTCCTATCTTTCAGGCTATTTGTATGATTGTGTCATGCAAGTGTAAGTCCTAATTAATAAAATTTGCATGATGAAACATTTAATAAATTTTCCTCAAAATTGAAGCCAAACCATATGATAGCTTGGGAAGTCACCGAGGTTCTCTTCAGGATCTGTGACATCCCCTAAATTTTCCCTTCTTGGATTCCATATAAATGTTTTGAATTTGAGTCGTGCCCATTTGACACTCCTTTGTATGACCTTGAAAAGTCCTACCCTTTGAAATTGTTGGAGACAATATTTTTTTATCTAAATTGAGAGTTTTCTTAGACAATTTCAGTTTTTTAAGATGTAATTAATTATAGGGGATTGCTTTTATAGGAAACTTTAGAACCCAACTTAAAATAAAACCTATCTAATCTTTCATATTATATAGGAGAAAATTTGTCGGTCTACATAGTATGGTTTCACAAACTAAAACGAATATCATAAATTCTTAATTTATTTAATTGAGTCTCATTAACATGTAATGCATCTAGTCCTTGGGATACATGCATCACTTTCTGTATTGTGCTCACTTATTTAAACTATTTTCTATATGACATTGATTCGGTCTTGTGTTTTCAAAATTAAATTATTATTTTCCAAATATATATATATATACTAAATTAAATTTAAAAAAAATACTTTCCTAATTTGGCGGCCGACATTAACTTAGTTAACATGTTATGGCTATTGATCTGGTTTAATGCATTGTGTCAAGTGAATTTGGGTTAGGATGAAGTTCATAGCACTACATGGTTCAATGGAATATTGAAGTATTCATCATCCTTCACTAGGTTTATCATTTTTGTTGGGTTAACCCACCTAAAAAATAACCGACGTCTTGGATCTATAAATCTAGGATTGCTCCTCATATGGCCATTACAATTGGAAAGGCATGCTAAACCCATCTAGTGTAGACTAGAGGAAATAGGCTGGCGCTAACTCTTCAAAATTTTTGGTTAACTATTTTTCATTATATTTCTAGGAACAATAAGGAAATAACATGGAAAATGGAACAAAGTTTGATACAAATAATATTTTTGTTGGGAACCTTTCTTAGTCTTAGCTATCAAAAACATAAAACTAAACTTAAAAAAAACAAACAACAAAAAAACATAACAACTCCTTTTCAGCTGATTAACTTGTCTCTCGCATAGAATTTAATAAGTCAATGTATGGACTCTAAAAACTCAGTGGAGTAAGTAAAGAGCTCTGGTATAGTCAGTGCACACTGTGAAGAACTCTTAGAAATCATTGCCTAATATAGCACTTTTAAGTTATGTATAACCTATTAGTGTGGGTAGACCCTAAACTATCTACTTTAATCTAACTCCCAATGTTTTGTTTGTATAGATCTCTAGTATCTATTTTGGTCAAGTCACCCTGCACGCTCCTCATATCAAGAATAAGTTTCTAAATTCTATTTTTACCGATGTGTCATCTTATGTCTTTTGAATATTAAATTGTTCTATTTTAGGTGGAATTTATGTCCTTATGCTTTCTTACCGAGCATAGACGTTTTCAAATCTTAAAACTTTTCATCTTAACTGAGATGTAAGTCCAGATGCTTTCTTGCAGAGCATGGATGTTCTCAAATCTTAAAAATTTCTTTCTTAGGTGGGTTGTTAGTCCTTATGATTTTCTGTCGAGCATAGACATTTTCAAATGTTAAATATTTTCATCTTAAGTGGGATTTAAGTCTTTATGCTTTTCTGCCTAGCACATACATTTTCAAATCTTACATCTTTCTGTCTTCGATGGGTTGTAAGTTTTTATTCTTTCTTATCGAGCATATAAATTTTAAAATCTTAAATCTTTCCAACTTATGTGAGATGTATGACCTTATGCTTCTGCTACCAAGCATAGACATTTTCAAATTTTAAATATTTCTACCTTAGGTGAATGTAAGTACTTATGCTTTCCTATTGAGCATATACATTTTGAAATATTAAGTCTTTTTCTCTTAGGTGATATGTAAGTCTTTTTGCATTTCTTTTAAGAATCGAGTTTTTAAATAAAAAATCTTTCCATCTTGAGTGGGTTGTAAATCCTTATGCTTTCCTGTTGAGCATAGACATTTTCAAATCTTAAATCTTTTTGTCTAAGGTGGGATTTAATTCTTTATGTCTTCCTGTTGAGCATAGTTGTTATTAAATCTTAAAACTTTCCGTCTTACGTGAGATGTAAGACCTTATGCCTTCCAGCTGAGCATAAATGTTTTCAAAGCTTAAAATTTTTCATCTTATGTGGGATGTAAATCCTTATACTCTCCTTCTTAGCATAGACATTTTCAAAACTTAAAACTTTCCATCTTATTTAGGATGTAAGTCTTTACACTTTTTTTCCAAGCATGGATGTTCTAAATCTTAAATTATTTTATCTTAGGTCTTATGTGACTCCCTACACATTTTTCACAAGATAAATATCTTCCTATTTTTCTTTTGATTGTCTTCTGGTTGAATGATATGCACCAGCATTGTCCTTCCCCATCTAGTAATCTTGTTCACCTTTTAGGTTAGATGTCAATCTCCAAGGTTTTCCCTCCTAATGTGTTCAACTGAATTTGAAAATCCGCAGGGGATCCCAAAACTATAATCCAAAAAAAAAAACAAATGTAAACCTTTTAATTGATTGTTCAGTCATGCTAATTTGTGTGTCGTATTATAAATAGTTCACAACACATGTTGGGGCCCATTTATTGACCTCATTTTCTTGGTAACAATCAGCTTCCAAGGTGATATGGAGCTTTCAGAAAGATTCTATTGCTTGTGAACCATAAGAAAAGGAAATTATGCCCATTCTTGCTTGGCGTGGTCATGCTAAGTCAGAGGCATGACTACGCCTAGGAATTGTCACACTTACTTGGGGCGTGACCATGTCTGGGTGTGGCCACGCTCCCAAATTCTAGTCCTTAACCTTAGGCCTTTGTCCAAAGATTGTCATCTTGGCCGTCTATTTTATCAAATTGGTGAAAACATTTGTATCCCTTGACATTTGTAGAAACCATCAAAGTAATTTGGACCATCAATCACCCACCACTGCTTATAAAAAGTGATTGTTCATCCCTCTTAAGTATGTGTGTGTGCTCGGTGCTTTATATGATTGCTCTGTAGGTGTGAACCAATAAGTGAAGTGAAGCAATCTCAAGCCAGTGAACACATCTTCCTTTTAGAGTGCTATCTTCAGTCTCCGTTCTCCCGTCAGCCCCCATTTTGGAAGTCATTCCTCATTTCTATGTTTTTTAATTAAGTGTTTGAATTGGTCTGAGGGTTCACTTTTTTATATATAGAAACATGATATGTATCTGATATACTCAGCCTACAATGTATTCATTGCAAAAGATGTTTTGAATGTATTTCAACATGGTCTATATATTGTACCTTTTTAGGCATCAGCTTATTGACAATGACTTTATATATGCTTAAAAATATAAGTATTTAATACTGCTGCTAAAAGATTTAATTCCTCAGTAACTACACTAAAAACTTAATAACAGTTATAGATTCAATAAAGATGTATGTATAAAATATTCAATAATTGTAAGGTCACACTTATCAACGCAAGTATACGTATCGCTCAAGTAGTATAGGGCTCTAATGGAGTCATAGATATCGATCCCACAGGGAGTGGTTTAGAATTACAAACTAAAATTTTAGAAAAAAATAATACTTTAATCACAACAACAAAGTTCAACTTGTTTATCTGTCACAAATCGGCAATTACAATAAATGTATAATTTTAATAATGATTAAATAATGAATGATACTAATGAGGGTTTAAATGTGATATTCAATATAAGAAAGCATCCTTCTCCTTGTCAAGAAATTATAGTGAATTGATAAAGTGAATTGTTTTAAATATTGTGTCAAGTAGGAGCATACCTATTCTTTACCCTTTGGTCCAGGCATAAATAACATTGACTAATCCTATGCTTGTTTACTGAATTTGCGACTAGGCTGGGAGGATATCGACTCTCACTTTGGCGCTCTCACGTTCCCCTCCCCTGAGGGCTAACATCTACACTACAGCACCCAAACGATAGGACCGAATTATGGATTTTAGTATGCCACTCTAAAATCTCCAATTCTACTCCCTATAATATTATTTCCCTATTTATTTAGACCTAACTTCCAAGGGCTTTGACCTCCCTGAATCTTGGATATAATCTTCACTTTAGTTGTAAATCTTAATATATTTTAACAAATCAATTGGCCAGATTGAAAGTAAATTAAGATCGAAGTGAAAAGATCATCACAATTTACTAAAACACTTTCATGGCTTCACCAATTCAAATCACCATTTCACAAATCTCAAGACAAGGAGAAAGACAGATAAAACTACTCAGATCTCGTAGGGAAAATACAACAAAACTTTGAATTTATATATAAAATGTCATACAAGCTACAATAAGTAAATAACTTATCTCTAATTTCTCCCCAAGAACACTCCTCAAAGTTCCTCTGAATCTCTTTCTTTCTTTGCAGCACAAAGAATTCCTTTTTGAAGTAGCAAGGAGGAAGAAACTCTCACTTTCCCTCCACTCTTACAATCTCTCGAAGGATTCCTCACACTATTGGAACTTTTCTAACCTCCAGGAACTCTCCCCCCCTTCCAGACTCCCTTTCTTCTCTATCAATTTTTGGTCAAAATAGTCTTCTAAAGTTGTGGATGAGCTTTCCTAAGAGTTGCCTAAGCATCCCTTCAAAATTTGGCCTTATCCAAAGCCTGATTAGGCGTAACAGCCGAGCTCGCCGTCGGCAGGCTCCGGGGCCCCGGCGCCCGCCGT
>NW_018231173.1:0-879 GCF_001263595.1 Phalaenopsis equestris | reverse complement strand
ATCTAGCCTGTCACCCTAGAAACACCAATTCTACATCCATCAGAACTTATTTCCCTATCTATTTGCACTCCCCCATGGATTTAACATTCCCTTCATCCAAGGTTTAGTTTTGTACTCACTAGTTGGTGAAATCATAGCCCACCCAGGTCATTATATTTCACAATGAGTTTTAAAATCACAAATGGCCAGTTTGCAAAGTAAATGAAGAACCGGTGAAAATACCATCACAAATTGTTTGAATAAAGGAAATCTTTAAAACATCCTAATCCCACACATCATTACTTCTTATTGCAAGGAGAAAGAAAAGATAACTACTAAGAAATTATGGGGATAACAAAATAAAACATTATACATACAAAAACCAAGTTTACAAGATAAATCTTAAACAAAAGTATAAATACCTATCTCAAACTTCTCCCCAAAAAATTCTCTAAAGTTTTTTGATAGAATTTAACTCCACAAGACTCACACAAGACTCTTCAATCACCAAACTCCCACTATAGTGCCCAACCACCTCCACAGTGGCCTAAACTACTAAAAAAATGAAGTTTTTATTTTTTTTAATTTTTTTTACGTATAAAAATGTCTTCTATATATAGATATCTAAAAATAACCAAGGATCACTTAAGGAACCTTTTCAAAATTTATTCAAATTCATTGAATCTTAGCAAAACCGTTTCTGGTGCCTAGGTGTTAGATCCTGGTGCCTAAGCACTTGGTTACCTTTTTTGGCTTTAATTTACTCTTTTTTTTTGCTCCTTTTTCTCTTATACTCTATTTGTTACACCTAAAATAAAAAATACAAAAAAATCTTTCATTAAAGCACAATATCATTAAAAATAAAAATGAAATACACATAAAAATAGGTAATTTTAAGGC
>NW_018231172.1:0-592 GCF_001263595.1 Phalaenopsis equestris | reverse complement strand
TGGTGTTTTAAGAGAGTTTGATTATGTTGATTGTTTAAATCCTCTTTTAACAAGAGGATTTCAACTTAAGTTCACCACTAAGTCCTTAAGACCTAAGTGAATGTATTAAGTGTGTGTATTGATTTTGAAAAGATTTAAAACTTTAAGTGATCATTATCAAGATCATTTAAACATCATTCCTAATTAGAAATAAGAAGATAAAATTAAGTCAAAATAGAAAATAGGATGCCTAGTCGAGTCTTCAATTTCAAATTCCACTTAATATTCTCAATAATTATGGCCACATACTCACTCTCTTTCTTTTGACTTACCATTGGAGCTTTTTTATTATTCTGCCTTTTTTTACATCTATCAACAACACCACACCAAACATAATCCCAAGTTTTTCAGATGCATCTTCCTCGGTTATTCATTTAATAAAAAAGGGTGCAAATGCTACTCTTCAACCATTATGAAAATATGCAATTTTATGGATGCCACATTCTTTGAGAACCAATCTTATTTTTCCAACTCTAAAATCCTACTGATAGGTCAATTAAGATATCAAAGGAGAAAATGTGAATTTTCACAAATTTAATTTAATTCATATAAT
>NW_018231171.1:13622-14440 GCF_001263595.1 Phalaenopsis equestris | reverse complement strand
CTATTTACCTCTCTCGCTTGCTCTTTCTCTCTAACCTTCTCTCCCAATCTCCATACTTATCTTATTTTCTCTATCCCTCACTCTAACCTCATCTCTCCTCTCCCTTTTTCTCCCTCACTCTATCTCTCTCGATTCATCTCTCCACCTCTCTCTTTGTGTCTCTGTCACTCACTTGAGCACTCTATCTTTCTCACTTTCTCTCCTTCTCTTTTATAATCTCCCTCTTAATTTTCTCTCTATCAGTCCTCTCTTCCCCTCCCTCCCTCCCTCACTTCCCCTCCCTCCCTCACTTCCTCTCTTTGTCTCACTCTCCTTCCCTCCCTCACTATTTACCTCTCTCGCTTGCTCTTTCTCTCTAACATTCTCTCCCTCTTATTATCTCTTTTACTCTATCTACTTTCTCTCTCACTTGCTTGCTCTCCTTTCCACTCCCGATCTCTATTTCATTCAAACCCTAAAAAAGAGAATGAGAAAGATAGAGAGAGATTGAGAGAGGGAGAGAGGTAGAGAATAGATGGTAGAGAGAGAACGAGCAAAAGAAATTGTGAGAGAGGATGACACAGAGAGGGAGAGAGAAAAAAAATATATATATATATATATATATATATATAAGGGGAGATATAAGGAGAGATATATATTCAGTGGAAGTTCCCTCCCTCTATCTCTCTCTCACTCTTCCTCTATCCCTCTCTCTTTCTCTCATATATCTATCTTCTCTAACTCCATCCCTCCCTCCGTCACTCCTACTCTCTCTGTCTCACTCGCTCCCACCCTCCTTCACCTCCTTAATCTTTATCTCACTCTCCCTCCCTTCCTCT
>NW_018231171.1:7559-9198 GCF_001263595.1 Phalaenopsis equestris | reverse complement strand
CTCTTGTTCTCTTTCCCTCTCTCCTTCCCTCCCTCTATCTCTCCCTCACTCTTCCTCTATCTCTATCTCTTTCTCTCATATATCTATCTTCTCTAACTCCATTCCTCCCTCCCTCACTCCTACTCTCTCTCTATCTCACTCTCCCACCCTCCTTCACATCCTTTATCTCTTTATCTCACTCTCCCTCCCTTCCTCTCTTTTTACCTCTCTCTTGCTCCATCTTTCTCTAATCATTTCTCTCACTTTTAATGACTCACTCACTCTTTGTCACTCATTTTTTACTCTATCTCTCAATTTCATGCCTTCTCTCCCACTCTTTATCTCTTTCTCTATCTCTCCCTCATTCCAACCCTCAAACGCTTCCTCCCTACATTCCTTTTTCCCCCTCCCTATCTCCTTTCCTCTCTCTATTTTTCTCTCCCTCCCTTCTCTACTCTCCATATGATCTCTCATACACTCTCTCTCTCTTTTCCTCTCAACCTCTTTCATTGTTTCTTCTCTCCCTTTTTTAACTCTGTCTCTCTCTTTTTTCTTACTCTTTCTAGCTCTATTTCCATGATTCATTCTCCTTCACTTGTCTCTCTATCTCTCCTCTAATTTTATTGCTCACTCTCTCTCACTTGCGCTCCCTGAGTTGCTCTTGCTCTCTCTGTCTCTCATCTATCCGACACCCCTCTCTTACAATCTCTACCTATCTCTCTCCCTTTCCATCTCTCTCTCTCTCTGTCATACATCAATCTTTCCCACTCTCTCTCCCTCCTTCCCTCACTCACACTCTCTCGCTCCCTCCCTCCCTAGCTCACTCTCTCTCGCTCCCTCACTTTCTCTCTCTCTCCCACTCTCTTTCATTCTGTCTATCCCTACCTCTTTTTTATCTATCTGAACTTTTCTCTTTTCCCATCTCTACCTTGCCTCTCTACATATCTCTCTTTTTTCCCTCCCTTTATCTCTCACCACTCTTTACCTCTCTCATCTCTCTCTCCGTCTCTCGAACTCCTTATCTCAGTTTCTCTCACTTGCTTGTTCATTCTATCTCTCTCACATTCTCTCTCCTTCAATCTCTTGCTCTCTCTGTCTTACTTTTGTCTTTATTAATCATCTCCCTCTCACTCTTACTCGCTTTACTCTCCCCCGCCCTCCCTCCTTATGTCCCTTTTTCTCCTCCTCTCTATTTGCTTTCCTCTCTCTCTATTTCCCTCACCCTTCTCTACTCTCTCTACCTTCTTTCATACATTTTCTCTTATCTTTCTCTCTGTACCTCTCATATTCTCTCTCAATTTCTCTCTTTTCTCTAACCTTCTCTCCCCTTCTCTCCCTCTCTCTCTTTTCCTCTCTCCTTCCCTCCATCTATCTCTCTCTCAGTCTTCCTCTATCTCCCTCTCTTTCTCTCGTCTCTCTATCTTCCCTACCCTTTCTCCCACACTCTGTCTGTATCGCTCTCCCTCCATCTTTCACATCCTTTATTTCATTATCTCACTCTCCTTCCCTCCCTCTCTTTTTACCACTGCCTTGCTCTATCTCTCTCTTATCTTATCTCTCACTCTCTGTCACTCGCTTTTTCTCTCTCGCTCTCCATATATCTCTCTTTTATCCCCTCTCTCCCACTTTCTGTCTCTTTCGCTATCTCTCCCTCATTCCA
>NW_018231171.1:6504-7368 GCF_001263595.1 Phalaenopsis equestris | reverse complement strand
TTTCCCTCTCGACCTCTTTCAATCTTTCTTCTCTCCTTTTTTACTCTCTCTTTCTCTCCTTTTTCTTTCCCTTTTTTCTATCGTTCTTTCTCTTTCTCTTGTCTCTATATCTCTTTTTCTGTAATTCCATTTCTTGCACGTTCTCACTTGCACTCCCTCAGTTACTCTTGCTCTCTCTCATCTCTTCCATACCCCTCTCTTGCAATCTCTATCTATCTCTCTCCCTTTCTATCTCTCTCTCTCTCTCTCTCCGTCTTACCTCAATCTTTCCCTCTCTCCCACTCACACTCTCTTAATCCCTCCCTGTATCTCTCTCTCTCCCTCTCTCATTCTCTCCCTCCCTCCCTCCCCAACTCACTCTCTCCCTCCCTCACTCTCTCTCTCTCCCCCTCACTCTCCTTCATTCTGACAGACCCTTCCTCTCTTTTCTTTCTCAATATTTATCACACTCTCTCTATCACTTTATCTTTTCCCATCTCTGCCTTACCTCTCTACAAATCTCTCTCCTTCTTTTCCCTCTCTCTGTCTCTCCCCCCTCTTTACCTCTAATCTCTCTCCTTCTCTTAACCTCCCATCTCACTCTCTCTAACTTGCTTGTATATTCTATCTCTCTCTCATTCTACCTCCTTCCCTCTCTTGCTCTCTCTCTTCTCTCTGTATTAATCATCTCCCTCTCAGTGTTACTCTCTTCACTCTCTCTCCCTCCCTCCCACAATCACACTCTCTTTGTCTCACTCTTCCTCCCTCATTCACTTCCTTTATCTCTTTTTCTTGCTCTCGCTTCCTCCCTCTCTTTTTGCCTCTCACTTGCTCTATCCCTCTCTTATCATCTCTCCCACTCTCTATTACTCTCTCACTCTTTGT
>NW_018231171.1:796-2243 GCF_001263595.1 Phalaenopsis equestris | reverse complement strand
CTCCCCAACTCACTCTCTCCCTCCCTCACTCTCTCTCTCTCCCCCTCACTCTCCTTCATTCTGACAGACCCTTCCTCTCTTTTCTTTCTCAATATTTATCACACTCTCTCTATCACTTTATCTTTTCCCATCTCTGCCTTACCTCTCTACAAATCTCTCTCCTTCTTTTCCCTCTCTCTGTCTCTCCCCCCTCTTTACCTCTAATCTCTCTCCTTCTCTTAACCTCCCATCTCACTCTCTCTAACTTGCTTGTATATTCTATCTCTCTCTCATTCTACCTCCTTCCCTCTCTTGCTCTCTCTCTTCTCTCTGTATTAATCATCTCCCTCTCAGTGTTACTCTCTTCACTCTCTCTCCCTCCCTCCCACAATCACACTCTCTTTGTCTCACTCTTCCTCCCTCATTCACTTCCTTTATCTCTTTTTCTTGCTCTCGCTTCCTCCCTCTCTTTTTGCCTCTCACTTGCTCTATCCCTCTCTTATCATCTCTCCCACTCTCTATTACTCTCTCACTCTTTGTTACTCGCTTTTTCTCTCTTTCTATCTCTCTATTTCTTGCCCTCTCTCTCACTCTTTGTCTCTTTCTCAATCTCAACTTCATTAAAACCCTCAAATGCTCCCCCTACGTCCCTTTTTCTCCCCCCTCTCTCTATTTTTATCTCCCTTCCTTATCTGCTCTCTCTACCATCTCTCATTCATTTTCTCTCATCTTTCTCTCTACCTCTCATATTCTCTTTTAATCTCTTTCGTTATTTCTTCTCTCTTTTTTAACTCTTTCTAGCTTTCTCTCCCTTCTCTCTTTTTCCCTCTTTATTTTTATCTTTTTATCTCTTCCACTATCCCTCTCTCTCTCACCGGTCTCTATCTTTCCATAGCTCCATCTCCCACTTTATATATCCCTTAACCTCTCCATCTCGCCCTACTCTCTACCTCACCTTCTCCCTCTATCCGTCTTTCTCTCTCACACCTTATTGTTATCACCCTCTCCTTCTCTCTCCTTTTTTGTCTCCCTCTCACTTATCCATTCTCTAGAGTTCTCTATCACTTACCTCATTGCCTGTTCCCTCACTCGCTCCCGCTCTCTCTCATCTCACCCACCCCATCTCTCTCTCACCTACTCTCCCTCACTCGCTCCCGCTCTCTCTCATCTCTCCCACCCCATCTCGCTCCACTCTATACCGATCTCTCTCCCTTCTATTCCAACTCTCTTTACATTCACCTTTTTATCCCCCTCTCCCACTCAATCTCACTCCCTCCCTCCTCCCCTCCCTCACTCTTGTTCAATCTCTCTCTCCCATCACTCTCTTTCTCCCTCTCTGACCCTCCCTCTCTTTTCTTCCTCTCCATACGTATCTTATTCTCTCTCTATCCCTCACTCTCTCCATCTTTCCCCTACCTCTTGATATATCACTCTCCCTTTTTCTCCCTCTCTTAATCTCTCTCTCTTT
>NW_018231171.1:0-741 GCF_001263595.1 Phalaenopsis equestris | reverse complement strand
CTCCCCAACTCACTCTCTCCCTCCCTCACTCTCTCTCTCTCCCCCTCACTCTCCTTCATTCTGACAGACCCTTCCTCTCTTTTCTTTCTCAATATTTATCACACTCTCTCTATCACTTTATCTTTTCCCATCTCTGCCTTACCTCTCTACAAATCTCTCTCCTTCTTTTCCCTCTCTCTGTCTCTCCCCCCTCTTTACCTCTAATCTCTCTCCTTCTCTTAACCTCCCATCTCACTCTCTCTAACTTGCTTGTATATTCTATCTCTCTCTCATTCTACCTCCTTCCCTCTCTTGCTCTCTCTCTTCTCTCTGTATTAATCATCTCCCTCTCAGTGTTACTCTCTTCACTCTCTCTCCCTCCCTCCCACAATCACACTCTCTTTGTCTCACTCTTCCTCCCTCATTCACTTCCTTTATCTCTTTTTCTTGCTCTCGCTTCCTCCCTCTCTTTTTGCCTCTCACTTGCTCTATCCCTCTCTTATCATCTCTCCCACTCTCTATTACTCTCTCACTCTTTGTTACTCGCTTTTTCTCTCTTTCTATCTCTCTATTTCTTGCCCTCTCTCTCACTCTTTGTCTCTTTCTCAATCTCAACTTCATTAAAACCCTCAAATGCTCCCCCTACGTCCCTTTTTCTCCCCCCTCTCTCTATTTTTATCTCCCTTCCTTATCTGCTCTCTCTACCATCTCTCATTCATTTTCTCTCATCTTTCTCTCTACCTCTCATATTCTCTTTTAATC
>NW_018231170.1:0-4325 GCF_001263595.1 Phalaenopsis equestris | reverse complement strand
AAAATTCCAAAAAATCTCAAAAATTTCCAAAACCTACTAAATATTCCCAATTTCATTTTTTTTAACTATCACATGTCCCAATTTGGCCAATTTAACCATCTTTGATCAAAACCCCCAAATTGCCCTTTAGAGGCCCATATTTTCCCCAAATCACTCCAAATGTTCATCAATTTGATCCCAATCTCCCAAAATTTCAATCCCAAACTCAAATTAACCTTCAATATACCTTCAAAAAAACAAAAAAAAAACCAACTTCAAGCTGATTCGACCCATTCTTTGAGCCCAATTATGATTTAGAGCAAAACCCCAATTTTGGCCCCATGACTTATTTCCACCAAATTGAACCCATGGCCTACTCCATTTGCCACAATTTGTGATACAAAACCTTCATAACATCCCCATATATCAAAATTAACCTTCAATTGGCCTTGGTGAAACCTAAAATTTATTTGCTTTCATCCTAAGTCCAAAAGCCCTAAATTTGCCCCAAATTGGCCATGTCTCAAAATCTCACCAAATTGATGGCCTTAGCCCCAAAATTTCCACTCTATCCATTCATGAAAATTATTCAAAACAACTCCCTTGATCATTTGAACCATTCAATTTGGACTTAGCCCAAGGCTAGCCCAACCTAGACCCATATCTAACCTAACATGCCCAAATTGGCCAAATTTCAAAAATCCCTCAAATTGACCTACCAATTGAGCACAAAATTACTTCAACCTTTCACCAAAAATCTTTATAACAATCATCTACACAATGTTGGTCAATAAATTAGGTCAATTGACATGGCTAACCTAGCCCAAACCCAACCTTTGATCACTTGAACCCACATTGAACCTATGCATTAAAGACGGCTTAACTACCCCAAAGTCATCAAATTAACTCCACCTCAGCCATAAATTAGACCCTAAGATTCAGCCAAAACCCATCTAACTACCTAAACTAAGCCATGGACCAAAGGTCCCCAAAATTAAGGGATTTTTTTTCCAAAAATATACATGCTTAAGATACCTTTACCAAAACTAAACCTCATTGCATTAAGTTGCTTTGACGGATTCTCCTGGATGCCCTGAGCACCTAGCCACCTCCCCCTAGCATGGCTGGCCAGCCTAGTCACTAGAGAAGCTCAAAACTGAGAGCCACCCCCATGGAACTTCACCCAAATCAAACCTAGAGGCCAGCTCAACCAAACCAAATTGTAGACCTCCTCTGCCCTCCACCTAAGCACCACAATGCACCTGAGAGCCACCCCATGGTCATTTTTATGAAAACTCACCTCCACGGCCATGGGAGGTGTGCTAAATATTTTCTCGGAGAGAGCTTCCCAAATCACTCACAGAGCTCTTTTGAGACCTCCACAGCTCATTCCAATCACTCCATTGCCTTGATTCTCTCTATGTAACCCTAATTTTGAGCTTAAATATTAGGGCAGAGATGGGACATCCCTAAAAACTCCACCAAACTTCAATTGCTTGTGCCCACACCTTCACAACATCAAGAGAAGATAAAGCGCCATCAAATTACCCTCTGGAATAGCCTCTACAATAGCTCTAGACCAACACCCAAAATCTGTCTTGATCAAAATCATATCTAGGATTTACACCAAGACCAGAGGCTCAATCTCTAGTCTCCTTGGATCCCAACAAATGTGCCAAGTCCCTCTGATTGAAGCTTCACTTCTCAGAGCCAAGGTATAAAACTTCTCTTATTCTCAAGCCTATTTGAACTCTTCATTTATTTTGAGTTGATTTCAGGTATCATAACCATATGAATATGTTTCTCTAGTCTAGATGAGT
The DNA here is from genome assembly GCF_001263595.1 of Phalaenopsis equestris. Taxonomy (NCBI): domain Eukaryota; kingdom Viridiplantae; phylum Streptophyta; class Magnoliopsida; order Asparagales; family Orchidaceae; genus Phalaenopsis; species Phalaenopsis equestris. Next base: position 2,526 of record NW_018231170.1, on the reverse strand, counting down.
ATTTTAAAAAAAATCTTTTAAAAAGAAAATTCACTTAATTTGGTTAAGAAATGAGAGAGATCTTAAGGCTAGAAGATGGACGGTTCCTCGGTTCCTGGGCTAGGCTATCGGGGACGATGACGGGGAGCCATCCGATCGTGCGTGTATCGGATGGAGGGTTGAGATCAAGCCAGACAGTGCTTCAGAACATAAGTCGTGGGCTGAGTCAGCGCTGAGGTGGACGGCGACGTCAAATGGGAGTGCGTCGTGTGGAGCTTTGGAGCCGTCGTAAGTTAAGGTGGTGACGTGCGTTTAAATAGATAAATACACATTTAATTAATTTTAAAAATAGACCCCTAATTTAAAAAATTCATATCTTGGTGTAAAAAATCATAAAAATAAAATAAAAATACCCTATTGCTCAGTGAATATAGGAGAATAATGTGGAAATAAATTTAAGCCCATGTGATGCATATTTTATTTTTAATTAATTAAATACTGATTTGAATTTTTTTAATTCTCCATGCATATAGGTATTTCATTACATGTAGCGATATCACCATGGCTTGAAATTTTAGCATGTTGTTGTCTCTGTCTTAGGGAACATCCCTGATTTTTCTAAAGTCAGAGGAGGTCACTAGACAAAGAATCACATTTTTAAAATTTATGTGCATTATTTGCTTAAAATAATCATGGAAATTAGCATGTTACTTAGAAAAATCCAAGAAAACTTTGCAAGGTTTATGATGACAAGAGAGCCTTTGGAAAAATTTGTCGTAAGCGAAGTCATTTAAAGTACACCAAATCTTTAAAAACCATAAATCAGTAAGATAATTAATTTTGAAAAATATGAAAATAAAATGACTTGATTTTTAAACTCCACTATTGTTTAGGATCTAGAGAACTCACCGTAAAAATTCTAAAATATTTTGAGTTCATTTGGTAACTTAAGTTGATTTTTAAACATAAATAACATTTTTGGCAATAAAATGATTTTTTTAAAATAAAAAATATAACCTGAAAAATTATAAAATTAGTTTTTTAGAGTTCTCTGTGATGAAGAGTATTTTTTAAAAATAAAAACATGATTTTTAGCCTATTTTAAAATTTTAAATAATTAAAAATCCATAAAAATAAAATTGTAAATAATTAAAAATCCATAAAAATCACAAAAATAATGAAACTCTTGAAATATTTTTTAAATTACTTTCTAAGCACTTAGGAATAATTAGAATTTTTTTTTTGATTTTCTAAATAAATATATTGATTTTCAATGCTTAAAAATAATTTTTAAAGGCTAAAATCGATTTTCACTAAAAATAATGCCAAAAAATCAAATAAAACTTAGAAAAATATAAAATCTTCTCTTTTGAGTTCTTTGACCTTAGAAGGATTTTTCAAAAATAAAAAACTTAATTTTCTCTATTTAAAATATTTAATAATTAATAAATACCCCATATATTAAAATAATTCTTAAAATTCAAATTAATATTAAAAAATCATGAAATTTGATCCAAAGGCTTCTCTAGTTTAGGTCTACCTCCAGTAAAAATTTTAAGAGATTAGGATCTACCTTGGTCAAGTTAGGAATTTTCTTTGGAAAATCCTATTTTTGCATGAAAATAATTATATAAATTCAATTAAACTTTGAAAAATCACATTTTTTCCTCTGATTTCTTAATTGACCCATGAATGAGGTAGGATAAAAATTTCAAAGTCATTTGAATTGAATTTGACAAATTATGAAGTGTTAGAGCCTTAGGGGCAAATATGTAATTTTGGAAATTTAGCCTTAATTAATATTTAAGCTTAATTCAAGGAGGGAAATGGATTCTTGGATGATTGAAATTAAACAAGGGGTTAATTGTAGAAACCAACCTCACTTTCCTAATTGAAAAGATAGGTTAATAAATTTCGAAATTATTAAAATTTGGAAGTTTATTAAAATAAAATGAACCTAGGACTTAGGGGTATGAATTTTGAAGTCAATAATTAATCAATTTAATACCCCTATTTTGACTTTCAAATAAAATTGAAATCATGAATTATAACCACCTAAAGATTAACATTTTCTAGGCTACCTAAGACACTCGCCTAAGTCTTAAGGGCTTAGTTGTGACTTACGTTAAATCAAGTTTCATTTAAATGAGGATTAGACAAATAAACTCAATTAAAATTAAAACATTTTTCAAACATTACAAGCCCAATAAGGACTAAATTTTGGCTAAGTGTTCCAATAACACTAACTTGCCTCTTTAAGAGTCCTCACCCACAAAATTTTCAAAATTAAATTACAGATGATAATTACCTTACCCTTAGGGATAATTGATACATCAATGTTCATTGAGCATTAGAGTGTTTACAGGATGAATTATTAAGCAACATAATAAGCTTAAAAGAACTCTGGATTTTCTACCAGGCAGTGAGAGAGTAGCACGGACCTTCTCCTTTCTCTAAATCTGTTGGAAACCTCGGAGATCCACTTGCTTGACAACATCTTCCTTAATTAAAGTTTTAAGGACCAACCAAGATATGACCTAGGGTTAG
>NW_018231169.1:0-1125 GCF_001263595.1 Phalaenopsis equestris | reverse complement strand
TCTTGGTTTATTTCTCTTTCTTTATCTTTGGCTCTTTTGGCTTTCCCTCTTCATCTTTATCACTTCCTCGCTTTCTCTCCCTCTCTCCTTCTTACTTTTTTCTCTCACTATCTCTCTCCCTCTCTCTCTCCCTCTCTTATTTTTTCTCTCTCCTCACTGTCTCTCTCACTATCTCTATCTCTTTATCTCTCCCTTCCTCTCTTGTCTCCATTTTTCTTTCACAGGCTCTCTCCCGATTCATCATTAGAGAGATAAAGAAAAGAAGAGAGAAGAGAGATAGTGATAGGAGAGATAGAAAGAGAAAAGTCAGTGAGAGATTATAGAAGAGAGTGTGAGAGATTTACAGTTGCTTATCCCTCTTTCTCAATCTTTTTCTATTTTCTTTCTCACTATCTATCTCTCTCACTCTCTCTCCTTCACGCCCTCCCTCTCTCCCACTCTCAAAGAGCGAGAAACAGAAAAATAAAGACAAAGAGAGAGTGACTGCCTAAGAGAGTGAGAGAGAAATATAGAATGAGAGAGAGAAAGTAGAGGACAGAAGAGAGGGCGGGAGAGTGGAGGGAGATAGAAAGAGTATGTCTGCATATCTTTCCTTACTCGTCTCTCACACTTTTTCTTTTGCTCTCTCTAGTTATCCATCTCCATCTTTATCCCACTCTCACTCACTCACTTTCTCTCTCACACACAGTCAACACTCTTTACCGACATTTTCTCATTCACTCTCTCTAACAATCTTCTCTATCATGATATCTCTAGTTCTCTCTCCCTTGTCTCTCTTACTCACATCGATCCTAGTATCTCTGTCTCTCATTCTAGCACTATCCTTCATCATCTCCTCTTTCACTCACTGTATTTCTCTCTTTTATCTTGTTCTCCATCTCTCCCTCTCTCCATCTCTCTCCCTTTCTCTCTATCTCTTCTTTTATTATCTCTCTTTCTCTCTATTAATCTATCCCCCTAATGCTCTCTCTCTCTCTTGGTTTTGTCCTGTCTCTTGGTCTTGTCGCTCTTTTCTCATTATATCTGTCGCAAAATGTTCTCATTTGCTATGTTTCTTCTATCCCATCTCTTATTCCGGCTCCCCTTTTTCTCTATTTCACTTCCCTCTTTCTCTTTCCATCGATC
>NW_018231168.1:0-726 GCF_001263595.1 Phalaenopsis equestris | reverse complement strand
GATATACTCAATATCAACCCAATCCACCTGCTGATTAAGACGATGAAGATATAGCTTGGGATTTGGATATAGAATGAAATTGATGTACTTATGTTTGTATTTTTATTTTATGTAATCTTTTTGTAATAGAAATGGATGTTTATGTATTTGGACTTTCATTTTGTGTACTTGTATAATTTTAAATTTTTATAAAGTTAGTTTTATAGTTAAATGTGCATGTGTAGTTCAATAGATATTGAGTAGAATTATGGATTGTAATGTGATTTTCGTTTTACATTTTAATTTTAATTAGTTAGTTTTGTGATTGTGTTAGGAAATGTTGTGCTTGTTTTAGTTTGATACTTGTTTCAAAATTTCATTACCCAGAAATTGCTCTAATGATTTATATGTTTAGAAAGCTCCTAATATTACAGACCAGGTGATGTAAAAAGAGAAGGCTTGCAAGTTTCATAATGATGAAAATGCCTACAATACAGAGGTATGATTTATATTTAGTGTTTTTCTTTACACCTGTATTATTTCCTTTTTAAAAATTTAAGTTTGGGGGTGGGAAGAAAAAGATTAACTATTAGATGTCCTCTATTTAATAATTTTCAAAAATTATTTATATGATTTTATATAGTGAATGTAATTCAGGTAACTATATTTTTGTAACTACTTAAATATTATACTAAATTTAAAGAAATATTTTTGTCAAGAAAATTAATTTTGTAACTTAAGATATTT
>NW_018231167.1:0-1406 GCF_001263595.1 Phalaenopsis equestris | reverse complement strand
GAAATAACCTCATATAAGGTCTCATTTGTAGCAGATAATGATATATAATGGCATATAAGCATCTATAAACATCTTCTAACTGATAAAACTCATTTATTATTTCTAGGAGTAAACTCCACCCTTTTTCCTTGAACAAAAACAAAATCATCAGAAGCCTCCAGAAAGTTGGCATAAAATTTCATAACTATTCCAGTTATCGCATCGGCAATAAAATAGCAGAATTTTTTCCACTGCGGAGCGATAATGAATCATTCAACTTCTCCTCCTAAATTTTTGAAACATCGACCCGGAATCACTTTCTTATTTTCTCAAAGATTATGAAATCGAGCACTAGCTTTAAAGCTAACAAACTTTTGCTCGTCATATTCTATTTTTCTTTTACTTGATCCAGGTGCCATAGGAAATCTAGAAAAATTTGATAACAACTCAAATAAATTGTGAAATTCTGAAAATCAAAATTTAAAGCACTTTAAACTTAAATCCACCAAGTCTCTTTGGTGAAAATAAAAAAAATTTACTTTAAACTGTAGCTCTTACCTAGATAAAATGAAATCCAAAGTTCCTTTGCCTCTAAATCTCCTCAAATCTGCCCAAAATCAAGCCCTAGGTGTTTAAACCGAAGGTTGAAGGTAACTTTAGGGTAAAAATGGAGGTTTTGTGGTGAAAAACAAAAATTAAAGGGGTTATTACTATTCTCGGGTCGAAGGCGTCGTCGACGCTAAAGCCTCAAAATTCACTATTTTGTTTTTTTCAAATTTTCAATTTCCTTTTGAATTTACTCCAATGTTTTTTTAGTATTTTTAAACACAATTTTTTATCGAATCATTTTCACAAACATTAACAAAATAACTTTTATATATGAAAGTACACTTCTTACAAACTCATTTCACAAATCACACATTCACACCTACTAAGCAAACTAATTATAAATCAGTTTTGAAATCAAGCCACAACACTAAACGCTAACATAAAACTATACACATAATCAAAGTTCATATATCTAAAGCAAAAACAAACCAAACCAATTCAAATTAAATCCAGACAATTACATCAAATACATGAATATTCTTAAGCAAGTAGAGAATCTAAAGTCTTCAGTCATTCCGCTTCATCTTCAGTGCTTTCACCTCCTCTAATATCTCTCATGGATTGGTAATGAACATATAGGTTGTAGAAGGATTGATACAAGAATTGATCTGTCGATTTTTATTGGATCCACCCATTTTCTTTAAACATCCAAACGAATCCTGCTTCAAAAGTTCCAGCATGATCAAAATTTTCTTTCATTATCCAATCAAGGTGATCACAAATAAAGTTGATCAAAAAGGTACTTAAGATCTCCCACTGCATTCATAACTCTGAAGTTCCTAATCAATTTTCTTCAATTTCTTCTCCAAAGCAAGCAA
>NW_018231166.1:0-1877 GCF_001263595.1 Phalaenopsis equestris | reverse complement strand
TTAAAATACATGATATGAAGAGGTTCACTTTGATTGGGAAAAATTCCATAGTTTGCGTATTCCTCCTCAAAGGGGAGGGCATCTTTCATGCTTGGATGTTTGAGGGAAAGTAATTCATGTTTGGAACAACTCTATTGATGGACTAAAAATGGTTTTCATTACATTGTTACAGTTTAAAAGTCTATTTTGGTTCCATATGCTGATGCTTTACAAGTTGGTGAGCTACTCCTTGACTTTGAATGGCACGGTTTTACCTTGAAATGACTGGAGCTTTAATTTCTGTTAAAGTTTGAGTTTCTATCCATGTTTGGGCCCTGCTTTAAAGCTTTTATAAGCCGTGGTTTTTGTTGGCCTCTGCTGGGCTCGATTTTGGCTTGTAATGGCTCGGTTTTGGAGCTGTGTGGGCATTCGGCTTTCATTGCAGGAGCATGAGATGTTGACTTTTTGTTGAGGTGTTGAAGTTTTCTTTGCTAGCTTTAAGAGGCTCACTTTGGGCTCTTACTGATTTTCAATTTGTTTAGAAGTGGCTGGAATTTTAATTTGTATTAAAGTTTGGATTAATATCAATGCTTGGGTCCTGTTTTAGCCTTGTTGGGCTCGGTTTTGGCATCTTACGGGTGTTTTGACTTAAATATGCATATGCTGAAAGAATTTATTTTGGAGGAACTCCATGGTTGTTCTTGTTTAAAACATATGTTAGTTTTATATTTTGATGTCTTGAGGATATAGAAATGTTTTCTACCCATTTGTTGTAACCTGAGTTTGAACTCCAGCTGTGGCTCTGTTTGGCTTTAGTTGGGGGTTCGGTTTGCTTTGTTTGGCCCCCTACCCGAAATGTGGTTTTGCTGGCTTCAGTTCATACCCGAGAAATGGCTTAGTTTCTTTTGATTTTTGTTGGTCTCAGCTCTTCCCTGAGAGCCAGTTTTGGGCGTGCTGTGTTGTCCCCATTCAAAAGCTGTTATTTGGTCTTTGATGGATTGGTTTGGCAGTTTATAAGGCCGCAATTGGGTGTTTGTTTGGTTCCTAGCCGTGGGTTTGTGATGTGGTTGAATCAGCCTCCCCTTTTGGTCCTTACCCGTGAGGCCTATTGGAGATCGTTTGGTGTGATTTGGTCATTCTTGCTAGGCTTAATTGACTTGAATGTTATGGATAGAACAAGTTTGTTATCCCAAAAATTATAATCACTTTAGTTATCCTCTTATGTTTGTCAGGGAAGCATAGTATCCATTTGTGGTTCTTTTCTAGGTCCTTTGTTGCCTTAGTCGTGAGCCTCACTCGTTGCCCCTTGGGTTGCCTTTGGTCATGGGTCTTGGCAGCTGTCTTTTGCCTTAGCCATGAGCCTCATTTGGCCTTGTTCCTTGTCTTAGCCGAGAGCCTTGGTGGTTGCTTTCTCTTCTCTATTGGCCCCGACCCTGAGCATTTATTTAGATTATGTGGGAAAATTTTATGCTTATTCGATATACGAGACTATTTATTAATCTGAAAGTTTGGGTAATTTTGATTTCGGCATGAGTTTGGAAATATTAGTGGTGGTTTCCCCAAGATCATTTTCTTTTGAAGTTTGGGAGATCTTAAACCCTATTTTGGAAAGGCATTTAGTTGGGATGAATTAAATTCATAAAGGATGTCGTTGGGGTTTGGATACCAGCGTTAGGAGGTTATTTTGACTCGGGTTGGTCCAATTCTAAAAGTGAGAAAGTGATATCCATCTCAGATTGATTCAAGGATCTTCGGGTATTCCTTTTCAAGTCTTTTTGTCACGAACTTTGAGGACTGATCCATTCTCCTTTTTGGTATTTTAGATGGATCAGTGTCTCCTCTCTCTCACCTTATTTTTGTTCTTTTCTTTCCTTGCTTCTTGGTTCGTTCTTTTGATG
>NW_018231165.1:0-888 GCF_001263595.1 Phalaenopsis equestris | reverse complement strand
TATTGATTTTATTGTCTAAAATAATTAAAAAAAAACAATAAGAATTAAAATTAAAGATTGCTACAAACAAACTTGATGTCAAAGGATGCATCTTTCTCAGGAAAAATTATTCCATACGGACAACTTATACAGAGATGCATACGCTATCCGATCTCGACCGTCGTTCAAAGCAAATATGTATTTTGGTGGTTAGACAAGCCAAATCCCATAAATGGCATTTGTAGTTCTTTGAAAGGATGGACATCAAATATGGATTCTCTTTAAAATGTTGATAGTAGTTCGCTATTATTTGCATGGAAAATTATTTATTTTGTCAAGGAAAATTAATCTAAATCCTCCAAGTACTAGAAGATGTTAATCAGAGAAGTTCATATAAAGCTGGATGAACTACACATAACACTACAAGAATGCTGACTATTAGGGTCCGTTAAAATTTTTCCGACTCGACATTTGCATTGAAATTACATTAGAATTCTATCAAAGCTTATTATGGATGGTTTGGCGTTGGTAATAAGCCGACACAAATCGTTTGCGCTGGCATTTACTTCGAACTTGTTCATTGCATTAATTATTACTTAATAGTGTCGACTTATCGAACGATCACTACGGGAAATAAGAAAATTTGTGTCGGCCAAATATGATGCTAATCAAACATAAATCCGACGATATTTGAGGATGATCGTCTGATTTGCGTTCAGTGGATGGGTATGTTAGCAGATTTTGTATAATCTCTGTCAGTTCTATCTATTTTTATTGTTGATACATATTTGTGCGATATATTCTGTGTTGTGTTGGTGATGAGTAAACAATTGTGTTATTTATTGTGTACAAGTGTAAAAATTGTGATTGTTGTTATATATATATATAAAGGTCGTATTTGTTTTTCAT
>NW_018231164.1:0-749 GCF_001263595.1 Phalaenopsis equestris | reverse complement strand
AAAATTCATCCAAATACGTTGAATTTTAAGAAAAAATGATTTTGGTGCCTAGGCACCCAACTGTGGCCCCTAGGTACCAGCCTTTTAGAATCCCTGGTTAACTGTCTGGCACCTAGGCACCATATTTAGGTGTCATGATGTCAGGCTCTCTATTTTCATGTACAGGGTTTGGCTCTTAGGTGCCAGAAGCTAGCGCTCAGGCGCCGGTTCACTCTGTGCTCCTTTGCTCCATTTGACCCCGTTTCTGCTCCTTTTTCTCCAAAACTCCATCTTTTGTACTTGAAACCAAAAATATGCAAAAAAACATTCATTTAAAATGCAATATCATTAAAAATGAGCATAATAGATATATATATATACATATAAGTAGCACATTTTTAGGCATGTCAACCAGCGACAACATCAATAATAGATCTAAGAGTTCCTACTAAATAATTGTAAAATGTCTGATTAGTTAACCAATCGGGCAGAGCATAATGTGGACACTTCCTAAGAAGTTCCTTAAATCTCTCTCATGCCTCATATATGGACTCACCTTCTAACAGGTAAAATGAAGTAATATTATTCCTATGTTTAGAAGTTTTTAAAGGTGAAAAATACTTAGCTAATAATTTTTGGGCTAACCTATCCAAAATTCTAATTGATCTTGGTGCTAATGAGTTTAACCACATTTTAGCATTTTCCTTAAAGAAAAAGGGAAAAAGACTATGTCTAACTGTTGACCTCACTTTTGGTTTAGGTCTAGAAAA
>NW_018231163.1:0-825 GCF_001263595.1 Phalaenopsis equestris | reverse complement strand
AATTATAAATTTCTATTGGATGCATCAAGCAAAGCTATCTATTGATCACTTCCAGAAGTGCTTGGTCAAACTGTAAATTGCATGCGATGTTAAAGTTGTCAATAATTCATAAAAGTTATTCAAACATTTTGCATATGATATGAGCGCCAATAAGAGAACATTCAATCCAAAAGTCTCGAAACAACTAACCTCTATTCTACTAAATAAGGACAACTTTATGAACCCTTTCTCTTCATTGTGCCCTATTAAGAGTTATATTTTCAGTTAATTCTAATAAATTAAGATCATTTTTATTCAACATACCCTCATTTTTCTAAGTCTATCTTTACCTTAATACAAGTCAAATCTAAAACATCTACTCTTAACAGTATCATGTTATGATCAATATTTAATGTGACTAAACAATCTAAGACAGCTCTCTTTAATCTTGTCTGCCACTAAAGCTACACCATCCATTTCACTGATATATTCAATTCACAGTTTGTCTCTAACTGCAAAGCAACTAATCCATTTAAGCAATTCTCATATCAACAACATCTGACTTAATATTATGATTCTCTTTACATGTTAGCATTCTACGCCATAAAACATTACAAGTCTCACAACTATCTTATAAAACTTTCCTTTAAAGTCTAAGCGGTAATTTTTCATCACACAATAAGCCCGATGAATTCCTCCTTTTCAACCATCAAACTTGAATTATACTAATGACAACACCGTCCGTATATATACACCAGATAATTAATGCATTCACTACTTTTGATAACTTGATCACCTATTGTTACAATCTCACCACTAAATGCACTACTACTAAAACTAAATTCC
>NW_018231162.1:0-5681 GCF_001263595.1 Phalaenopsis equestris | reverse complement strand
TCAGCCAAGAAGGATAGAGGATTACAAACAGTCATGCCGGGTAAAGCAGGGATTTGTTTGATTTTCGTCACGCCGGACCAAAGAATGCTAAGGTTTTCTTACCACTTGACAGAGTCATGCACGAATAATGAAGCAGAGTATGAAGCCTTGATTACCGGATTGGAATTGATAATCTCAATGGATATAACAGACATTGCTATTTATGGCGACTCACAACTCGTCATTCAGCAGGTTGTCGGACAGTATAAGATCTTAAAACCGAGATTGACAGAATACCATCAGTATGCGATGAAGTTGTTGGAACAGATTCCTAGCGTAACTTTGTACCGGATTCCTCGAGGAGACAACGCTCAGGCCGACGCTTTAGCAAAACTTGCTAAGGAAATGACGTGTTCATCGGAGGATTCCGTTCACATTACAGTATAAGGACGTCAGGTTTTGTCACAGATCGTAAGGAAATGGCATGCCCGCCAGAGGATTCCGTCGACATTACAGTACAGGGACGTCAGATTTTGTCACAGATCGACATCGACAGTTTGCACAGGCTCGGGAAGGAAGAAATAGTAGCTACAGTGGCAGACAATCTCGAAGACTGGCGCAGGCCTTTAAAAGAATATTTGCAAACAACAAGTCAGCTGCATATCATATCACGAGAAGAGCCATGTCGTATGCCTTTGTAGATAATGTCCTCTACAGGAGATCATTTGATCAGATGTGGCTGAGATGCCTGAGCATAGCCGAAGCACAGGATATTGTTAAAGGTACATGCCGGATTGTGTGGAGTTCACCAGTCATGACCAAAAATGAAAATGAAGATTAAAAGACTCGGATACTATTGGCCAGCAATGTTAGCGGATTGCATGGATACCGCAAAAAATTGTCACCGGTGTCAGGTGCATGGAGTGGTCTTGCACTAACGTCCGAATGTGTTACACCCGACCGTCGCTTCATGTTCATTTGAGTGTTGGGGCACGGATATAGTGGGTCCGATAGACCTTCCATTTTCAAATGGACATAGATTTATTCTCGCAGCAACAAATTACTTCTCCAAATGGTCAGAGGCAATACCATTATGTGAAGTTACAGCGCAACACGTTCTTTAGTTTTTCAAGAGTCAGATTGTCTACCGCTTCGGTGTTCCGCGCAGAGTGATTTCCGACAACGGGTCAGCGTTTAAAAGCACTAAGATTAACAGTTTTGTCAGACGACATGAGATAGGTTGGAGGTACTCCACGATTTACTACCCTAGAGAGAATGATCTGGTCGAAGCCTTCAACAAAACGCTCGTGCAGATTTTGAAGAAGACGTTGGACGAGAACAAGAGAGGTTGCATGAGAAGTTGTTAGAGGCTTTGTGGGCCTACCGGACGACGTTTAGAACTCCCACCCAGTGTACACTGTATGCGCTTGTCTATGGATCCGAGGCCGTACTTCCATTGGAGGTTCAACTACCGTCTCTTAGAATAGCCGTCGCTAATCAGATTACAACAGAAGACAACGCCAAATTCAGACTTGCACAGTTGGAGAGTCTCCAAAGTAAACGATTAGAAGCGCAACAGAATCTAGAACTTTTTCAAGCGAGAATGGCGCAGACTCACGACAAGCTGGTCCGCCCTAGGACGTTCAAAATTGATGATCTCGTACTTGTTCTCAGGAGACCTATCTTTGCACACCGCAAGATAGGCGAGAAGTTTGAACCAACTTGGGAGGGTCCATTTGTCGTGGAAAAGGTATATTCAGGAGGATCTTACCAGCAAGTGGACTTTCGAGGCGAAAGACCTATATTGCCAGTCAATGGACGATATTTGAAGACTTATTATGCAGCTTAATGTTCCCCGAAATGAAACTCCGAAAATAATGTTTGGTCTGAGGAATGACTGTTCGACCAGTGTCTGTGACTGGGTACCAAAATTTTGTAATAAAATTAATCTTAATAAAATGGAAATTTGAATTTGCATTTATAATTTCCCCACTTTCGTTCTAAATTTCACCAATTTAAGTTAAAAAAAAATATTTGCACTTTTATAATTCTAAAATGTACTTAATAATGCTTTGTTGCTCTTGTTCGTTTTGGATTTCAGCGCGCTGATGTTTTCCTATCTTTTTGCAGGAAAATGTGGAGACCGAAGCTGGTCTTCTCTTTTAAAGACTGTTTAAATCTCGCACTGGTTAAAGAATGGGCAGCTCAAGGTAGCGTTGTGAGCTTTGATTTGGACTACAGTCAGGTCAACGTTGAATACGAGGGTCCACTGATGGACATCATCAGTCGCCGGGAGATAGAGGGGTTACCGTCGTTAGTTAAAATCGGTACCAGGGAAGATTCCTCACCGAAGAGGCAGAAAGTGGAAAGGATACAGTATTTGAGGGAAGGGACTAGTCACTTGCAGTTGAATATCACCACACCGACAGGAGGCTTGGTCGGTGTTTCTGCGGATAGATTTCCTGACGCGCCACTGAGAAGGGCACTACGTCGAAATGCCAACCGCCGCAAACACAGAGCCTTCGTTCGTCTGGAGAGAAGACGTGCAAGGGAAGCAGAAATGACACTCACCCCGATTCATGAGGAGAAGGTCTACGACCCCAGCTTAAGAAAGACTTCCACCAGTCCGCCGGTCACAGGAGGCGAGGTAGGGTTTGTTGTAGAGCCTACACTGTCGGAGGTCCCCGACGAGCTTTGCCTGGGATGTCCGATGTGTACAGAAGTGTTGAACGCCCGGAAGTGGAGCCGTACGTCCTGCGGTTTGCAGAGACCCCACAGTTCTGGATTCCTTCAGAGGTAGATGTAAGGGAGCAGCCCCGACGGGTACGAAGGATTCCTACGATAGAGCTTGAAAGGATGAGCAGAGTTAGAAAGTAGGAATTTGAATTCTACGAGGAGATCCGAGGAAGGAGGAAGGTTTGTCAACATCGTGGAAGGTTTGGAATTGCATACAGGAGTTTTCTTAGAAAGGGATGAGAGAAGAATTTTAGACAAGAATTTTAGACTGTGTTTGACCTGCGAGACAGAGGTCGTGCTGGATTATTGATGAAGAAAACGTATTCAGAACCGCAAAAATGGATGAGAGGAAAGGGGCAAATTACAATTCAATGCGGTTGCTGCTATAACTTCACGAGGGATAGGCTAGGGAATCCCCCGGCTATCGTAAGATATGACGAGGTGGATCATTTGCCTTCCGAGATAAAAATGATGATCAAAAGAATGGTAATGTGGAGCATACTGCCTGCAGATTGTATCCCGAATAGCTGCATTACTAATATCTATGAGGAGGGAGACTGCATTCCGCCTCACATAGATCATCACGGCTTTGTCAGTCTTTGTCAGGCCTTTCTGTACAGTGTCCTTCATGAGCGAGAGCAACATTCTATTTGGAAGAAAAATTGATATCGTTGGACCTGGAGAGTTCAGAGAATCGGTTGAGATTCCCGTGCCAGTGAGTTTAGCGAAGCATTGCATCCCAGGAGTGCCGCATCGCAGAGTTTCTGTTACTCTAAGTAGGATGGACGATAGCAAGGTGCCACACGGATTTCAGCCATATTTAGAATTGGAGGAACTACGCCCGTACTAGTCGTGAGATGGTTGTACCTCTAAACATACATACCCCGAAGCGTGACTTAGAAGGTTAGCTTGATCACGAGCTGGCATCGAAAGATGGACAGATATTTGCTACCTTTCTGTACGACATCAAAACAGAAGTGATATGATATGCGATACTACGGTTCTTACATGAATGTACTCAGCATGCTGTTTTGGGCAGTTTCAACATATGATATGGAAGAAGTTTTTGTGAAGCTTGTTTTGAATTTCAACATGTTTTTGAGTGGCCTTTCTGTGCGTATGATGAGAAGCCGCATGACCACACGGTGGTTCTAATTTATAACGAACGAAGAACGATATGAAAAAAATCCAATTATATAAGTAAAATAAAAAAAAAGAGAGTAAAAATTTATCCTGCTAATAAAATCTATGCAATGAAAATGATAAAAAAAATGATAGTTGAATCCTTCACGTTTCCCTCACGTCCCACGTCTTCACTTCACAGAGTCATGCACGTAATCATTCACATTCTGCATTCTTCACATACGTTCCGCTTCTTTCTCACTTCACATAATCCTTCACATTCTGCATTCTTTACACACGTTCCACATCTTTCTCACTTCACAAAATCCTTCGCGATCCTCACAATCGCTACTCATGTTTCCTCTTCCGGGACCGTAGACTACTCCCTTGGGACGGTAGGTCTCCTCTCTACTCCCACTGATATACTCCGGGACCTACTCCCACCGATATACTCCGGGACCTTAGACCTCCGTTCTACTCCCTCGGGACCGTAGGCCTCCGCCCTACTCCCACCGAAATTTACTCCGGGCCGTAGACCTCCCCCCTACTCCCACTGATATACTCCGGGACTGCAGACCTCCGTTCTACTCGGGACCGTAGGCCTCCGCCCTACTCTCTTTTCAGCACTAAGTCAAACACAAACCAAATTCTAACACGAAGTCGAAATCTACACTCGAAACTCTATAGTTTGAAATCCATCTTATAATCCCGGGCGGATATGTTTTTGTCACTCATTTCTACGCTCTGTTCTAAGTATGTTGGCTTAGACTTTCATATTGGTTTAGTTGATCCTTTCGGCCAACACCAATACTCGCGGTGCGCTCGTCTTGAGGTCTACAATACAGGACATTTGTGTTACACTCGTGTTTCTTTTCTTTTCTTTTGGGATTTCTCCAAGATTTTTGATTTCTTTTGGTTGAGTCTCTTCTCGTTGATTTTCTCGAGTTTTCTGCTCCTCAAATTTCCTGGACGATGTTTCTTCCAGACTTTGCTTTTGAGATGCATTTAGGCTTGCTATACTTAAGGAATATCAGATCTCACGGGCATATAGTTTTGCTTTACATTTTACATTATTTTATTTTCCTGTTCCTACCTGCTACTGTATTGTACATGTCATATTACTCTTGTTTTCTACCTGCTACTGCTCTTTCTATACAACATATTATACCATTTCTGTTCATACCTGCTACCGTACTGTATAACATGTCATACTATTTCTGTTTTCTACTTGCTACTGTTCTTCCAGTATAACACGTTATACTGTTTCTATTTCTACTTGTTATTGTTCTACATGTATTCTCCTGTTTGTTCCTGCATTACACATTTTATATTGTATAACTTTAAGTATATTTCCTTTTTATATAGGATGTTTAGAGGACTACAACCATAGGGCCCTTTGATTTGACACTATAACCGGACACCCTAGAAAACTTAAAGTCGTCACGTCGGGGAGCTTGGAGCTAGCGCGGTGGGCAGTACGACCATCTTCAATAGCAGAACATGTCTTCCCCAGCAAAATCACTCCTTTTCCTAGAAATTAAACAACAATCCATAAGATCTCGAGGTTGTTTGTTTAGCGCAACATAAATCCTTCACCTTTTCTTTAGGCATTCGTATAGCTCTGTTGTACGATTTAAGCCCTAACTCGTTCTAGGTTCCGAGGTTGTCGTCCGATACAACGACGTAAACTCTCATATCTTCTAGGCAATTTGTGTGACCATGTCACGCAAATATAAGCCCTAATTAAGTAAAAGTGACATGATGAAACACTTGAATATTTTTTTCTCGAAACTGAGGCCAAACCATAGTATAAACTGAGAAGTCACTGAGATTCTTCTCGGGAT
>NW_018231161.1:0-429 GCF_001263595.1 Phalaenopsis equestris | reverse complement strand
TACATGAATCTCCCAAAAGATCAAGGGATCAAAGTAAATAATTTTGGGTTTAGGATTACAAGTAAATATATGTGATAGTGAGTGTAAGTGAATGAACTAGCTCCAGGCCAACACCTAGGGTCAGTCCTAAGGTCAAGAAGTCCTATGGGGACTCTCCTTGAGATCCCACCTACTAAGTGATAGAGGTTAGGACTAATATGTGGAACATCAAGTTGAGCAAGGAAGAGTTTAGAGTTTCTAAGGGTGTGGGTTTCTTTTCTAGTTTTCTAGGAATAGTCATCAGGAGAACCCCATGGCTAGACTCTAGGCTACTAAAGAGGGAAAACTAAATCTCAACCAAAAGTGAGGTAAATACTATGTTTATTGCTGCTGAGTATGCTGTGATGATCGCTGAAAAACTCTGATGAGAATGTTCTGCCTGAATCTTTA
>NW_018231160.1:4081-4933 GCF_001263595.1 Phalaenopsis equestris | reverse complement strand
ATCAACATGTTGAGAAGGAGTATGCTCCTCTTTGTATGTACCATATACAGTGTTAGATAAATATTTTTGCAAAATTCTTGGACCCAATCTTGATTTTATGGGTTGATTTTATGGGTCCTTGATTTTATGGGTCCATGTCCTGTAGTATCAAATCTATTTCCCAAACGGGACCAAACAGAAATATGAGCAGATGTAATTTGGTTGAATTCATTATCCCTCAGAATCTCTTCGTTCATTTGAGGGGATATTATGTGTCCCATTCGTTTGAGTAACTTATAGACTGAACAACCTTCTTTGACAGCCAATTGTTGAAAAATTGTACTGACTTAGAAAATGGGATGGAATTTCTTCCTTTTCCTACTCTGTTTACGAGAGATTAGTAGAGTAGCAGCAATCTTTTGCACAGTTTCATATCCATCGGCATTCATAAGAGGATAGAATTTGCCTCTTCTCAGCATTGGATAGATTTCTGGTAATTCTTCTTCCTTCTGATGAGGTTTCTCTTCAATAGGTATTTTCTCAGGGATCTGAATTTTAGTTGCTTTTCGGGCTTTCCTATTGCGGTTTCTTCTCTGAGACCGGGTTAATGGTATAGTCTTTGAACTTGATCCGATTTTGAAAGTTGAAGGTAAGGCATCTAACTATTCAGTCGGATTCTCTATTATCATGATTTCTTTTCCCTTAGTAGCGGGGACAACTGTCTTTGTTGGTGTTATGGTGACAGTAGCAGAGGTCTTGATTTTCTTGTGAACAGGAAAGTCATCAAGGGAGTTCAAGTTGAAGTCAGCAGCTGGCTCTCGTACTTCTGGAGCAGCAACTTTCACAACAACAAAAGGAGCCTTCCCAAGGGTG
>NW_018231160.1:0-492 GCF_001263595.1 Phalaenopsis equestris | reverse complement strand
GATTTTTTTATTATTTTTAATTATTAAAAATAATTAAAAATAACCTAAAAATCAAGTTTTTATTTTAAATATATTTTTATTTTTATTAAATTCCCCTAATATCAGAGAACTCAAAAAACTAAGTTTCATAATTTTTGGAGTTATATTTTGATTTTTAAAAATCATTTAAGTTTCAAATTTGATCGCCACTTTTAAAAATCAATTAAGAATATTAAATGATCTCCAAATGACATGAACTTTTTATGGTGAGTTTTCTGACTCATGAACCATGGTGGAGAAGAAAAATCAAGTGATTTTAATCTCTGTGTGCTTCAAATTAAATGTTTTAAGCAAACTAAAGTTTGCCCAAAACAGTGATGTTTTGATTCTTAAAAATTATGAAAATATTTGCTAAGACTACTCTAGCCATAGGGAACTTACATGAATTTTTGTAGAATTTTCTAAGCACATACAATTTTCTATAATTATTTGAATAGAAAATGCATAAAAATT
>NW_018231159.1:0-2796 GCF_001263595.1 Phalaenopsis equestris | reverse complement strand
TTAAAGTTATTTGACTTATTTTTTGTGATTTCCTAATATAAACTTAATTGTAATGTGATGTTCAATAAATTTGAATATATATTTTTATATTAGAAGAAATTAAAAAAAAATTCATTACTATGTGAATTATTTTTATACTTATTTAATTTATATAACAAAATATAATATTATAATTGATATGTCACCAATAAAATTTCATCATCCGACACAAATCTCGAAATAATATTTTGAACAAGAAATATTCAAATCTTGATAAAAAGTAATTCAGAACTTCGATTTCAGCAAAGTTATAATCAAACTGACCGACTGGATGAAAAAGACCTAATGATATCAAAGTTAATCAAATCTGAGTCAAATCAAGCCCAGATCAAAGTGATTAAATTATTTTTGGAATATTTCCGTACACAGTTGAAAGATCAAACGAATGTCGAATTTAGCGAGTTCATAGTCGAATTGAGTGTTTCGACAAGACAAATCCAACAAGCCCAATATTGCTCAATTCGAACATCGTTAAGGCACTCAAATTCCATAAAAGGTCATCCGATTGAGGGAAGCTCTCCAGACCGTCCGATCAAAATGGTTCATATTACTACATTAATTGCACTCATAACACTATAAATAGTGCACTGCCTCTCACATGAGGGGAGGAGGCTTGAGAGAGAACTTGAGGCTTTGAGAATGAGTTTAAGTCCAACATCATCTCTGTCATCGTCGATCGTCGTCGACCACCATCGACCGTCAACGACCATTGCCGGTTGTCGTCTACCACCAGCGACTGTAGTCAACGACTGTCAACCATCATCAACTTTTATCGACCACCATTGACCAAACGCCGTCAGTCGACGTTGTACCTTGGAAAATATAGTAATTCTTTCACGTCTGTGGGACAAGGGGTATCTAAAACCATCAACTTATAGTATATTTTTATAACTGGATCAGACCCTTGATTTTCTCCCTTTACGAGTTTTTCATGTAAAAATTTATGGTGTCATCACATGTTGATTCTTTTTCATCTAAGCGTGCTTTGAATCCTCATGCAACGCTAAGACGTAATCCATTACTCTACCGCTGCAAATTTTCTAGCACACATCAGTAATATTATGCTTATTGTATCCTCCTTCCATATATTTTTGTAAGAAATAGATTGTCATATATGTAAAAATTAAAATCTTAGTGTTAGACATGTAAATACATAAATTTGAGTGGTATGCATGTAAATCTTCCAATAAATAATTATGCTACAAAATCTGAATTTAATAATTATAAGATTTTAGATGGAAAATATTTAAAAAAAAATTAATAATACTTTTCGATCAAATCTATGCACAGAGCTGCGTCGACTTCAAAAGTCAAGATTGTGTCGGCTTATTTAGATTTGAGTCCGATACATCCCTCTCAAGCTGCATAATTTCACCTCATTTTAATTTAATTAATTGACATGTAATATGGAATTGTTTGGGGTATATTCTTCCTTCAATGATTAATTAGATTGAATGAAATAATACTATATGTTTACAAAAAAATATATAATAAGAAAATTACGTCATATCATTATTAACTTATGTTAATTATAAAAACAACATTGGCCCCTGACCTAGATATGGTGTAACTCCTTTTATTCTGAGCGTTTTCAGTTTTGTAGCTGAACCTCCAATTTCTTCTATTTCCAATGGCATCTTTTCCACTTCAACAAGTATAAATCTCACATTTTGGAAGTCTGAATGAAAACATTCATTTGGTTTACATCAAAGTATATCAATCACAACATATTACTCATATTTGTAATATCATAACTTTAACATCATAATTATTTTGAAATCATCTAAAAAATTACAATAGAATCAAACTGATGGTGGCTCAACTCGTGTTTGGCTCACTCATATTTCGAGCTCAAAAAGTGTGTTCATGTTCAACTCGTTTGTTTAACGAGCCTAACACGAGCTATTCACGAACAGAAAAGTCTTGAACTCCAATTCTCGAGAAATTGGCAAGACAAACATGAGATAAAAAATTCAAGAAAAAACCAGAGTGTGCGAAGCCATCCAATGGATTCTAGAAAACTCTTACCACATTCCAGAAGATGGTATAAGAAAAAACTCCAAGGATAACTCAGGAAAAACTTAGAAAGGTCTATAGCCATGCATGTATATAAAGAATAATGTAGAACTATCCAAATACTAATGACTATAAATAGGAGTTCATTCTTCTCATCTGGATCCATCTAAGAACTATCCCGGGATCCTCAGCATTCAAGTGTTGTAAACACATTTTTTAGTGAATTGTTTCTTTCTCCAATACTTATCTCTATTATTCTTCCAAGATTGTTTTGTGCTTACAAGTCCAAGCATTGTGAGAGCTTTACTGATATAGTGCCAAGGAAGAAGCGCTAAAGCAACACGGATGACTTGAGTAAGTTAATCCTTGACATAATGCTCCAATATTGTGTGAGAATGAATGTTGCGGGCCACAAATGGGCTAGAAGAAGCCCAATAAACTACAAATTAAATTATCATGCCTGAGAGGCCCCATACTAAGAGAGTTATTTAGATGTTTCCTCTCTCTTTCTAGTTTTCTTTTTTAAAAGAAACGATATGAAATTTTATTTATTTATTTATTTATTTCTTCTTATAATTACAATTTCACATAAAAATTCTTATTGTTTTTTAACACTTTTCATTGCAATCTGAAAATATTTTAAATACATAAAATTCTCTTTAAAATATATATTTTTTTTATTTTGCTCTTCAAGTTTTGCTGGACATAGGCCCCGTTTGACGCAGCTTATTACCTGCGTCC
>NW_018231158.1:5037-5584 GCF_001263595.1 Phalaenopsis equestris | reverse complement strand
GTCAAACCAAAGTGATACGCTGACCGGGCCGGAACGGCCTATCGGAGCTAAGTGAAATGCTCGCTGGACCGGGGCGACCAGTCGGAGTGAGGTGAAATGCAACTTGCATCAAGCAAAAAAATGCAATATATAGCAAACCAACATGCAGATAGCAAACCGAACTCGTGTTAACGACCTCACCTGGGGTACCTAAGGTTTCGAACCTTGGATATGCGGCACTGCCGCCTCTTGCTTTGGTGAGGAAATGTGGGGAATTTCACCCCGGATCACCCCAGGGGGAAAATCTCCACGACGTCGCGAAATAGGATAGCTACAAAGCTTTTCCCATTTCGCGAACTCCTCCAGAATTTGCAAAGCGGGCAAGCTACAAAGCTTCTCTCTCTTTGCCAAGTCCGACCTCCCAACTTCTCCAAGTAAAGTTGGGGAATCCAAAGCAAGGGGAGTGAGGGTCGGAAGCAAGGGGAGTGAGGGACTCCGACCCATCAGGAATTGTGCTAAGGCTCACAACAAAGGGGGACACTCGGCTCTACGGAGGGGTATTTGGCCA
>NW_018231158.1:2106-3372 GCF_001263595.1 Phalaenopsis equestris | reverse complement strand
GAGAGCCAAATCCACTTCTAGGAGGATGGGGAGGAACGCACCTGGGATTTATATCCACCCCGACAATGGGTTCAAAGGCCGTAGAGGCATGACCTAGAAAAGTGGTTCAGAGGCCGCAGAGGCATGACCACGCCCGGTAGTTTCAGGGGTCGTAGAGACATGACCTACGATGAGTTCAGGGGCCGTAGAGGCATGACCCAACATTGTGGTTTAGGGGCCGTGGAGGCATAACCACAAAGGCAAGTTCAGAGGTCATAGAGGAGTGACCTAGAGGTGAGAGCCGTGACTCAACTCGGTGGTTCAGGGGCCGCAGGGGCATGACCACAAAACAGTGAGGGGTTAGACCCTCAAATTTATGCGCTTCGTCAATGAGGACTATCGGGCTACACGTCGCTCATGTATAGAAGGCAAGTTGGCTATGAAGCCGCCTGTCACTTTAATGAGGAACGGCATGGGGACTTATATCGCTCACTAAGCGGTAACAGGTTGACTATATCGAGAAGGAATGCCATAAAGTTCTCATCTGAGGACTAGTCCGCATTGATCAGTTGGGAAGGAGAGTCAAGGGACTCTGATCCCTCCTGCGGACCGATCGAGGTGCGTACCTAAACACCCGCGCTCCATCAATGAGGACTCTCGTATGTATTTTACGTCGCTCATGAGAGGAAGGAAGGTTGGCTAGGAAGCCTCCTGCCACTTTAATGAGGAATGACATGGGGCCTCACATCGCTCACTAAGCGGTAACAAGTTGACTAGATCGAAAGGAGAATAACAACGGACTTCGGCTCTCCTCTGAGTACTAGTCTGCATTGATTGATTAGGAAGGAGAGCTGTAAGACTCTGATCCCTCCTACAAACTGTTTGAGGTACGTGCCTCAACACCCACACTACATCCGTGATGAATACTAAGAGTTTTGCATCATCACCTGAGAGGTAGCAAAGGTTGGCTAGGAAGCCGAGCAACAAAGCTAAATTGTCGAATGATGAGATGTTCTCATAAAAGGACTGACTAAAATGTCGTGTGGTCCGAGAAGCACTAAAGTTGGATGGCTGAGAAACCAAAACTGGAGACGTCGTCCATGAGGAATGCACTTGAGACTTATATCCGCTCTGGACAGAGGATTCAGGGGCCATAAAGGCGTGATCTTGAAACAACCAAGGTGTTAGAACCTTGAATGCCTACACTATGTTCGTGAGGACTGCCGTCCGGCCTTACATCGCTCACAAGTAGGCAAGTTGGCTAAGAAGCCCAACATTAAAGCTGAA
>NW_018231158.1:0-907 GCF_001263595.1 Phalaenopsis equestris | reverse complement strand
TTCTGCCAATGCTTGGTGGGGACTTAAACATCTCATTCTGACGTGGTGAACAAACTCAAACCAATCAGAAGAGGCATCAAAAAGGTGTCAGATGCATAGAGCGATCCAACCTCACAACACTTATGCATGATCTCAAGAAAAGTGACCTTCAGTGGGGATTTTAGGTGGTCCTTCTCTAAGAATTGCTTATGACCCTTGTTGGGGATTCCTTTCTGCGGTAATAAAGATACCCGCCTTATGCATGGACTAATTGAGGCTACATAGTGCTCAAATTAGTGCAACATGCACATCGAGATGGTGAGCAAAGTCAACCGAATCAGTCAAAATACCGTAGAGGTATCGAGGAGGGTCGGATGTGTAAATGTCTAACCCGGGGTGCTTTTAATATGTCACGGCTAAGCGTAGTCCCCGTTGGTAATTTCCTCCAAAACAAGCAAAGCAGTTTTTGTCGAGGAAAACATGATAATCCAATCGGGCATTGAGGATCACGATTAGGCACAGATCAGCTATGTAAGTGAGCGTTCTAACTGATACAACATGCCTGCTGGCAAAACAACAAATTACTCAAGTTAGGTGGATTGAGTGGTCCAACCCACATTCCAACCCACATGGGATATTTGGCCAGGAGTCTATTAAGAGAGACTCTCACTGGGGACTCCTCGAAAAGTGAGAGGGTAATTCCTGTCATAAAGGTAGCACAAAGTAATCGGACCTAGTGATTTGGTGAACACAATAGCTCATCTCAGAAAAGCATCCCCTAATGAGGATTCCTCAAAGACTAGCTGAGTAGCTCTTATATGAGGAAAACAAAAGCAGTCCAACCTGTAGAAGGGGCTTTGCCAACACACCTGACGATGTGACCCAACTAAGGTTTTTTCATGCGGGTTTGAAAGTACTCCTCTTAGGC
>NW_018231157.1:0-399 GCF_001263595.1 Phalaenopsis equestris | reverse complement strand
TCCCGCGCTGGGTCCTAAACTTTACATTTTCTTTCCTCCCTTTGGGTTAAATTTTCCTTTTCTATAGGTCCCGCGCAGGGTCCTAAAACTCCTAAAATTTGCATTTCTGTCTGCTTAACTTTGCATTTCTGTCTCCCCTCAGGGGATAATTTTGCTTTTCTAGGTCTGGCACTGGGTCCTAAACTCCTAAAATTTTCATTTTCGTTTCCCCTTGGGATTGGATTTGCTTTTATGTAGGTCCCGCGCTGGGTCCTAAACTCCTAAACTTTTCATTTCCTTCCCCCTCGGGGTTTGATTTACTTTTCTGTAGGTCCCGCACTGGGTCCTAAACTCAGAAAACTTTGCATTTTCTTCATATCCTTCGGGTCTGGTTTGCTTTTCTGCAAATCAAGCCAAGCT
>NW_018231156.1:0-999 GCF_001263595.1 Phalaenopsis equestris | reverse complement strand
TTATGTTTACCATATAGATGTATTCGTCTCCTTAACACGAGTAATTCAAAAAAATAATCACTAAAATCTATTAAGAAATGAGGGAGATTTTAAGCTTTTAAAATGGACGGCTCTCGGATAAGGCTACCAGGGATGATGAACGGATGTCGTCCATCCTCGCGTGTATTGAATGAACGGCGGAGATCAAGCCGGATGATCCTGTGGGACGATACAGTGCGACGCGTGGCAGCTGACTCAGAAGGCAACGTCGAATAGGAGCGCGCCGCATGGCTTTTTCGACGGATCCAAGGATCCAGTCAGCCCGCGGTTTGAATAAATAAATAGGATATTTAAAAAATTTAGAAAATAGCTCCTAAAATTCAAAAATCCATATCTTTGTGTAGAAAATTCGCAAAAATAAAATAAAAATATGCTCTTGCTCAGTGAAGAGAGGAGAACCATGTGGAATTATTTTCACATTAATTTGATGCATAAATTATTTTAAAAAAATGAATTAGTGTTAGGGGTTTTTCAATTCTCCATTCATATTAAATTATCACATTGACTCTAAATTTATATGCTGTAGCCTCTGTCTAGGTGAACAATTTAAGTATTTTTCCAAAGACATAGGAGATCTCTAGACAGAGATCTTAGTTTTCTAATTTTTTATGCATTTTCTATTCAAATAATTATAGAAATTTATATGTGACTTAGAAAATTCTAAACAGAAAATTCTAAAAAAATTCATGTAAGTTTCCTATGGGCGGAGCAGTCTTAAGAAATAATTTCATGATTTTTTAGGATCAAAATATCCCTGTTTTAAGCAAACCCTAATTTGCTTGAAATATTTAATTTAGAGCACACAGAGACTAAAACCACTTGATTTCTGTTCTCCACTGTGGCTTATGAGTCAGAGAACTCACCATAAAAGTTTCAAGTCATTTGCAGATCAATTAATATTTTAATTGATTTTTAAAAGTAACCCCAAATTTAAAACTTAAATGATTTTTAAAAATCAAA
>NW_018231155.1:0-434 GCF_001263595.1 Phalaenopsis equestris | reverse complement strand
CATGGCGTAGTTTATTTTGAAATTTAGGCATTGATTCATGTTAGATTCAGTGAAAGAAAAGCATGTATGGGCTGCCTCTGGGCTGCCTCTATTCTTTTTTTGCTTGAAATACTTGAAAAAAATTATATTGGTGATTCGGAAATGAAGTTTGCCCCTCTAGAAATGCATGTTAGAAGAAATTATCAAAGCTTTTATTATTGATATTCATGCTTAGAATAAATGTTGGAAAAGATTGGCTCTAAAAGGATTTATTCATGTTTATTGATTGTCTATCACCATTTGATACAAAAGCTGGAAAAATATTCTCTGTTTTGGCCCATTTGGTGGTCTCGGTTTGGTTCTTTTGAGATGAAACTATGTTG
Organism: Phalaenopsis equestris; assembly: GCF_001263595.1. Lineage (NCBI taxonomy): Eukaryota > Viridiplantae > Streptophyta > Magnoliopsida > Asparagales > Orchidaceae > Phalaenopsis > Phalaenopsis equestris. The sequence goes on along the minus strand of NW_018231155.1, from coordinate 72 downwards.
AAAAATACTCTCTGTTTTGGCTCATTTGATCGTCTCAGTTTGGTTCTTTTTGAGACGAAACTATAATGGAAA
>NW_018231154.1:0-554 GCF_001263595.1 Phalaenopsis equestris | reverse complement strand
TTGGCGTTTAAAATTTGGTTTTGAAAACCAACATCCTTCGTAAAAATTCTTCATAAGAAATCATGGTCCTTAATTTATAGCACGTTGGCCAATTGGAAGACTAAGATACTCAAATATCATCATATGTCCTTGTGCTTATTTCTTATATTTTTATTTATTCATATGATAACTTTATACATGCTAGATTATGCATTTTAACGTGCTGCCTTGAACTTGATAGAAACACTCAACAAATGACATGATATCAATTTAATGACAGGAAGAAAGCAGAAAAATTAGCCCTTAACATTTACGTCATATATAACTGATATCGTTTTATAACTGATATCGTTCTCCATTGTATGACAATACCTGACATAACTATAAGTTCTATTACAACCCATATTGTAATTTCACATTATCACATACTTTTTATCGACTAGAAAACCCCTGGATACAATAATGACCAACTATTGGTCTTATTCTTCAGTAACCATAGCTATAACATGATATATTCGTGCAAGTAAAACAAAAACAAGATGTTAGCGACTCAGCCACCACCACCACCAAAATGG
>NW_018231153.1:0-1870 GCF_001263595.1 Phalaenopsis equestris | reverse complement strand
CCTCCTGTATCGGTGAGAATCAAGTAGCCGAGTCATGCAAGTGAGACAGAACAGAGCATAACATCATTCCTTTATTTTATTTCTATTTGCAGCTAGTCTCCTCTTTTCATTTCCTCCCTTTCCATTCCTTTATATATATATATATATATATATGTGTGTGTGTGTGTGTATTGAATGGAGAACTAAGTAAGATTATATAAAGTAAAAAATATGAAAATTGTATACATAAAATACCTAAAGTTAAAAACAAATTAAAATAATAATTTATTTAAAATTTAATAATAAATATCATATTTATGTTAGGTTCCTAATTTAGAAAGTTGACGTCAAGACAAATTAAATAACTGTTTAATCGACATTAAGATGAGTATTCATGCTATTATACTATGATAATATTTTGTTTCTTCTATATTAAATGTATTTACTAGTACAATCATTAATTATATTGAAATTATAGTAAATTTGAGATTTTGAATTCTAGTAATTTTTTATTCATTTTATAAGAATCATATGTGACACAACATTATTTAAATTAACATAAATATTGAATAGTTTAAAAGTATATTGATTGTTATGTAAATGGGAATGAAAAATTATTATTGTATGTTTGTATGTTGATGGAGTCATCCATTTGTGATACTAGTAGAGAAACACTAAGGTACCCCGTGCACGTATATGATAAAAGATATTGATATTTAAAAAAACCTTAATCATTACAATTTTTTTACGATTCTTCTGCAAAGATTGTACAATCATATAATGATATTGATATGTTATTTACATAGTAAGATTCTTTAAATAACATCTCAAATGTTAATATTGATTTATTAAAAGTTTAACTGACATGCATTTTGCTATCTGTTTTTGTATTATTATGATTTAGGAATATATTCACTAGTTTGTTTAGCTCATTATTTTTTTAAACTAACTTTTAAGATTAATTAAATGATTAAAAGATGAGCAATAGAATGAATAATATTTATAAATATATTTATAAAAGACACAAAATCAGTAATGAAGTAAATTTAAATATATTGTTTTAAGCTCTTTGATTTGTTAATAGCTCATCGTAGATAATAAATATGAAAAAAAATTAATTCTCACCGTCTGACAACCTATTCTTGTCTTATTTAATTTCAATTGTGATACAAGTGGTATCAGAGGCAAAATTTTGGTTTAATTAATGTAATCCTGATGAGAGATCCAATAGAGTAATTTTAAAACAACTTTGATAAGAAAAAAATAACAATTTAAGTTAACTCAAATTAATAATTATATCTATTTAGACATAGTGATACACCCTTGTCACATCCAAAAAAAGCTCTTAGGGGTGGTGGACAGCCCATGGTTTAAATACTAATTTTCGGTCCTACACGCCCTACCCCTAGCCGATGTGAGACTTTTTGTCCGTGACATTCTTCTCCACCCAATCATATGATGCTCTCGTCACAGATCGGCTCAATCGAGGGTCCCACCGGACCATGAAGAGTCCACAATGAAGAGTCCACACCCCTAGCAGACAGTAATCTGCTCTGATACCACTTGTCACCTCCCAAAAGAGCTCATTTGGGAGGTGACAAGAAGAGCTCTTTTGGGAGGTGACAAGTGGTACCAGAGCGACAAGATGCCCCCTGCCAGGTGTGTGGACTCTCTATGGTCCAGTGGGACCCTTGGTAGAGTCAATCCGTGACGAGGGCGTCACGTGATTGGGTGGAGGAGAATGCCACGGACAAAAAATCCCACTCGGCTAGATGTAGGGCCGAAAAACAGTATTTAAGTCCTGGGCTGCCCAACATTCCGAAGAGCTCTTTTGGGAGGTGACAAAAATTACAGAGAAGAAGGGAGCCCGCTAGAAAATTTATGAATATCT
>NW_018231152.1:0-508 GCF_001263595.1 Phalaenopsis equestris | reverse complement strand
GGTTGATCTTTTCTTTTGCCTCTGGCATGGAGTTCATTGTCAATAGGGATGAATTGCCAGACCTGTCAGTTATTAAGTTTGATATTAAGTTTGGACAAGGGTTTGATGATATTGGAGTCAAGTTTGGGAAGGTTTCCTTCACAGTAATGAAGCTTGAAACAAACAAGTCAGTCAAGCCTATCGTAGAGTTCAACTTGAAATCTGCTGGGAAATTCTCCCCTTCAAAGGTTTTGATTGAAAATAACCCTACTAGTGCTTAAAAGTTTGTCGTTGAGAATGTTAGGACTACTACCGGAGCTGTTTCTACCCCTGCTACCGAAGACACCATCACCGCGCCAACTGTTTTTCCGAGTAAGGGAAAAGAGATTTTACATGGAAAGAGTCAATCGACGCTTATGCCCCACTATTTTCTGGATTCGAGATTGGGTCCAATCCAAGATCTGTGCAATTGATAAAGGCACAAGAAAGGAAGTGCAGCTAGGGAATTTTGAAAGACAAACAACCTCGA
>NW_018231151.1:0-318 GCF_001263595.1 Phalaenopsis equestris | reverse complement strand
GTTTAAACCTTGCTTTAAACGAAGAAGTTGTACCGCAAGAGAGATACCGCAAGGTGGGATAATTGACTTTGATATGAAATTTGATGATGTTAACATAGAATATGAAAATCCACTAATGGATGCTGTTGGAGAACAAGAAAAAGAGGGATTACTCTCATTACTCAAATTCAACACCAGGATTCTCTCCTCCTCAAAAGGGAAAGAAAATATTGAAGAACAAGATCCAATGGAAGGGCCAAGCCAATAGCTACTTTGACAGGAAATTTAATAGTTGCCGACAATTAGAAAATACCTTTTGCCTCATTGCGTAGGACTCAG
>NW_018231150.1:0-936 GCF_001263595.1 Phalaenopsis equestris | reverse complement strand
GCTACAACTTCTATCCACCTTGAAACATAGTCCACTGCAAGTAAAATGTATAAATTTTTGTAAGATGGTAAAAATGGTCCCATAAAGTCCAAACTCCAAACATAAAAAATTTTAACCTCTAAAGTAAAATTGAGGGGCATTTCATTTCTAGAAATATTGCTTGCTGGATGACATTGATCACATTTTTCACTTATGAATTAACATCTCTAAATATGGTATGTCAAAAAATCTAGATTGTAAAATCGTTTATACAGTTCTATCAATCCCAAAATGTCCTCCAAAATCAGAATCATTATATTTTTGAATAATTTACTGAATTTTTTTCATAGGTACACATCTTTGAATAATTTGGTCCTTACATGGTTTATATAAATATGGGTCATCCCAGAAGTAAGATCTTGCACCATGCATAAATTTTTTCTGTTGTGGGTGTGTCAAACTGAAGGGAAAAATATTATTAACTAAGAAATTAATTAAGTCGACATACCAAACAACATGCTATTTAGATATAGTATATAGTTTTTCATCAAGAAATTTTTCATTGATTTCATTTTCAAGATTAACTAAATTTTCCTATTCAAGCCTAAATAAATGATCAGCTAATTGATTATTAGTTCTATTCCTACTTAATACTTCAAAATCAAATTCTTACATCACAATGACCCATCATAGTATCCTTGGTTTTGTATCCTTCTTTGGCATTAAATATTTAATAGTAGAGTGATCTATATGCACAATACATTTAGTTTCAATAAGATAAGAAATGAATTCATCAATGACATATATTATTGCTAATAATTTTTTTTCAGTAGCAGCATAACTAATTTGAGCTTCATTAAGAGTATTACTAGCATTATATATTACTTTGAAAATTTTATTATATTTTTGTCCTAAAACAACACCAATAGCATAATCTTTCGAGTCACACATCAACTC
>NW_018231149.1:0-11936 GCF_001263595.1 Phalaenopsis equestris | reverse complement strand
TGAGGCAAAAGAACTAACCCAAAAAATGTCTTCTCGAAAACTATCATTGTTAATACTTTATATACTTATTCTGAAGCCTGGCCATCCTCACATGGTTGCATGAAAAAAAAAAACACCAATCCTTTAAAATCTTGGTTCCAAGCAACCTTCCACTCTTTCATGTAAACTATAAAGTAGAAAAATACTTATAAACCTGTTTGGTGTGATGAGGATAAAGATGACTTTATAAACTTGAGGACATAAATAATCCCTCAAGAAGTTGAGAGAACTAGTTAAAATTAGTCACACTTTAAAAGAAAATTTTTTTGTCCCAATACTTTGACCCAAAATTTATTAATATGAATTTCAAAATCATTTAATTTTTTTGTTATGATTATAATAAAAATTATAATTACTTGCATTATATGTTGTACTGTTCTTATAATTAATAAAATATTTGATTTATGAAATAACTTTTTGTCACAATAAAAAATAATGCTATCTTAAATTGATTTATGAAATTCAAAATCCAACAAAATTAGCCGGTCCGATATATAATGATATGTCTCCACCAACATAACTGAAAAAAATCTAACAAGTGAGACTTATATAGATCAAAATAATGAAATTATAAACATGAAGATACATGCATATTATTAAATTTCAAAAATAGATATAATGTAAGAGCAAATGGTAAATAATTTTTAGATTATCAACAACATCAAACTCTCTCTGTATATTATTTCTAACTTAATAATAATTATCAGAAAATTTTCCTCAAGGTTAAATGAATTAAAATAATTAAATATTTGACTTTTTTTAAGAAGAAAAAGAAATTTTAAAAATAAATCACTTTCTCACATAAAAAACAAAATCCTTCAAATAGATAAATGATAATAAAGAAATACTAAAAGATAATAAAGAATTAAATTAGTAATAAACGATAAAACATCATGTTGAGAAAATTAGGACGAAGAAAAATAGTAATCGACACAATCCAGAAGAACACAGAGATTTAACGAGGTTCGGCAAAGATGCCTACATCCTCGGGAGCAGAGCGGTGACCTTCTTTTCAATATTCAGAAAAGAATACAGAATACAAAATTCAACTCTCTCAAAGACCTAGGATTACAAACAGGCCTATTTATAATCCTAGAGTAAACCCTACAGTACAATATGTAATTCTCAAATTACCCCTGTACCGTATAGCGGGGCGTTGACCCAACATCCCCAACCCACATAATGTAATTTCCCAATTTGGACAGATTCTTCCGCTCCGCTTCGTTCCGCGTCTGTCCCTATACGGTATATGAGCCATACCATAACAAATCTCCACCTTGGCGAATATTCAGCCCCTTAGGAGAAAATACATCTGGGAGTTACACCTGCACCAATGTGGGTTGGGCCACCATGCTTCTGCTGCGCCCTCGCTGATCTCAACCCACTGAATTCTAAGAGACACATCTTTTCAATTCCAAGAGACATCTCTTCATTCTAAGAGACTCCAAATCCTGGTATTATGAGTCATACCTAATAATTCTCCACCTTGGCGAATATCCAACCCTTTAGGAGAAAATCTTCACTTTGCGAATATCCAGCCCCTTAGGAGAAATATCTCCACCTTGCGAACATTCTGCCCCTTAGGAGAAAATCTCCACCTTGCGAATATCCAGCCCCTCAGAAGAAAAATATCATGGAGTTTCTTATGCACAAATGTGGGTTGAAGCACTTTTCTTATTCGCGCCAGCACCTCGCTAAACGGTTGTCCCGTGAGCGAAACCCTTCGCGAAATACCTCCGCGAAACCACTGTTCGCGAATAATCGCGTCTACTCGCTCGCCAGCACCCTACCGAACTCCACCTGTCGCAAACTCCACCTTCGACGAACTTGCAAACTTCGCTAGTCGAACACCACCAAACTCCTCTGTTTGCAAACGCTCCTATTCGCGGTAACTGCACACGAACTCCTGTTCGCGAACTCCACCTCGCCTAATGCCGCGAAGTTTCATGAATCGCGGTAACTGCACACGAACTCTTGTTCGTTAACTCCATCTCGCCTAATGCCATGAAAGTTCATGAAATGTTGCGCCTCGAAGTCGCGACGCCGCCTCTACCGCGAACTCCCCAAAGCATAACTCGTCGAACTGCCGTAGTTATTTATCCGAACTGCTTCGCACTTGTTCGTTCCCGCGAGCCCGTCCGCCTTGCGAACAATTTTGATCCTACAACAAAAACTTTTCTGCAAAAAAAAATCCTCTGCAAAAAATCCTTGGTTAGACCTCTTTTTTTTTTTTTTTGAAAAAAAAGAAAAGAAAATTGAAATAACCCTTAATTAAAATATTAACTTTAATTAATAAATTCCAAAAAACTTTCCTTTTCTTTTCTTCCTTTCCACGGGCCAAGGGAAAAACCTACAGCAAGGAATATGCTCTCTCCGCAGCAAAGCAAAGGTCCGATCAATGGAAAGTCCTTTAAAGATGGAAAGTTCCGAAAATTGCCTCCGCTCCTTCCCTTTTTTGTCCGATTGCAAACTCCTATGTCACCGTTCTTCGAAACTTCCGCCTCGTCGCGAGAACAGATATCCCTCGCCTGCGCCGAGCCTCTTCCGCGGGAACTCCTTCCCGCCTTCGCGAACTCCTCCGCGCCGCGACCCCCCGGTTCCGCGAATCTGCCGCAAAAAAAAAAGATTCCGCCGCAAAGCCTTTTTGGCACGACAATCCTCCCTGTCGCTGAAACCTGTGTCGCCTGGTTTGCCTTGGAATTTCTCGTCAGCTCCTCGCAACAGTGTCGAATTTTTCTTCGCTGCACTCAAACTTCTCTGCGAAGTAAAACAGAGCCCTCGCGATGCAGATCCGGAGTGCCGGAAGCCCTCTCGCTAGTTGCGAATGTCGCGAATCCGAAGCCTGGCTAAGCTTCGCCCGCTTTATCTGGTCACGAACTGCCTAGAACCGAAGTCTCTGCCAAGTTCTCAAACTTTCTGCACCGACTCCTCCGACTTTGTCGGCTCTTCCTCCGTGGTCGAACTCTTCTGCCAGACGAACCTCCTTCGTCACTGCGTCGATCTCCTCTGCCCTTAAACCTTGTCTCTGATACCACTTGTTGAGAAAATTAGGGCGAAGAAAATAGCAATCAACATAAATCTGGTTCGGCAAAGATGCCTACATCCTCGGGAGCAGAGCGACGACCTCCTTTTCAATATTCAGAAAAGAATGCAGAATACAAAATCCAACTCTCTCAAAGACTTAGGATTACAAACAGGCCTATTTATAATCCTAGAGTAAACCCTACAGTACAATATGTAATTCCCAAATTACCCCTGTACCGTATAGCGGGGCGTTGACCCAGCATCCCCAACCCACATAATGTAACTTCCCAATTTGGACAGATTCTTTCGCTTCGCTCCGCTTCGTTCCAGCATCTGTCCCTATATGATATATGAGCCATACCATAACACAAAGAATGATATTGTTCTCGCAAGTTTCATATAATGGCTAGAAGACCTTCTTGGTAGTTGATGAGATGACAAAAGAGAGTGGAGAACTTAAAACCCTTACAGATCTTAAAAGACTTCTTCCATATAGAATTCACTATAAGAGTGGTCATTACAGGAGGGGTCAATGAACATTAAAATATAAATGAAAAAATGAGCGCTTTGATAGAATATTTATGGAGCAACAAATTAAAGAAGACTAGAAAAATATCTCAACATTTATGAGGAGTAATTTTCCAGAGCAGATTTCAAGGTTGAGATCCGACGATCGGTGACCTTCAAATCTAACAATCGACGGATTCAAGATGGGGCGACCGACGACATCTGGATGACCGACCATAAGAGATCTGTGTACATGAGGAGGCCTACAATATGGGTCTACAATGCTGATTTGATCTCTTACTCTATCTGCCTGCGTAAGTGTTCAGAGTGGGAAACTCTTCCATCCTTGGGGTGGCTTCCCCACCTCAAGCCTCCATGCCTTCATAATGTGCAAAAAGTAGAGTGGCCTGACTACAAATTTCATGGGACTTGTGTGTTTCAATCGCTGGAGTTCTTAGCTGAATTGTTCCTCGTTAATTGCCCAAATCTGCAGTTGTCCATTTGCCTCCTAAGCTCAACAAAATGGAGATAGGTAAGCCTGGATGGAAAGCTTCGAACTTCAAACAAGGCACTAGCAACTGTTGCGGCACTTTAAAATATATTCTCCTCAAGAGGCCAGAGGTTCTTTTGGGTCCAAACGTCAATCTAGAGCTGAAAATAAATAGAGAGCATATACAGATCCACAAGAGAATAGACGATTCATTATCATGCAAGTTCCCTTTGCATTTTTTTGTTGAGATCATCTCTTTGCGATTTTCACTTGCCACACATTTTAGAATATTAAATTCAAAACTATCTGGTAAATCATATACAAGAAATAGAGCGTGAAACCGATGGAAGAAAATCATGGGTGAGAGTGAGCGAAGAAGGAAAGAGAATAATTGAAAGATTTGCACCCTCGAGGGTGAATCAGAGTGTTCCGGGGCTCGTGGGCCCATCTTATTTCATAAAAAAAAAGGAGCTTACAATTAAGGGGAGCCCAAAAAAACAACTTAAATGAATGGGTTCTTCTATTTATAGATGATAGGAAGGTGTCAAAAATAAATTATAAGACTACCCTCATTTTAAAAGATTAGTACATAATAGTTTAGTCGTTCATGGCATCCTCCGCTCTGAAAGAAAAATCTCTCGTCTGAGTCCTCTACATGATAAGAAAAGTCGGCCGATAGTAATCAATTCAGTCTTTCTGTTTGGCAGATGATTTTGAGATTCATGTAGATCATTTTATGATAATTTTTAAATATACAGATAAATTTACCTTCATACAAAAACACTACAAAATTGTTACCATTCGGACGATGTTACTTGTCGTTCGCTTACCGATTAGCGACGTTTAGGTACGGGCGTATCGGTGGAAGACGCGTCGGAGTCGAAGCAGACGTGGCTTAACTGTAGACCCGTACGCCTCATTCCGATGCGACCGTCTCATCGCCACGGCTAAGAATAGAAATATATGGAACAGTGAACGGAAAAATAATATATATAATGAGCATAAAAATAAGCAAATAAAAGAGTTGTCACTTTTCAGTAGAACGTGACTTCAATTCACTCAATGCGTCAATCCACGGGATCTTTGGCAGCCTCACTAAAATTTTTTGGCAGAATATCTGATCAACTAATTTTCTTAAAGTTATAATTGTCCTAAAATAAACATAATAAATAAAACCATCCTACTTTGTCTTAGAAAAAATGACAAGCACAATTTTTCTATATTTATCTTGAAACAAAATAAATAAAAATTTTGACTTTCTAAGCTTCATAATATATTTATGGTATTCAATATTTTTGGAGAAGTATTTTTTTTTTTAAATTTTTGTTAAGATAAAATCTCTCTTTTGTGTTGATAAGTTTGTTAGTAAAGTTAAACATAAAAAAATTTGGTTAAAATATGATGAGACTCCAATAAATTTTTATCATCTATCATGAAGACATAAAATGGATCTCAAAATAACCTTTTGAGCGAAAAATATTGAAGCATCGATAAAAGTCATCCAGAACTCTGATTTCAACAAACTTACAGTCAAACTTACCGGCTCAATGATATTAAAATTAGTCAAATTCGAGTCAATTCAAGCTCAGATGAAGTCATTAAACTATTCTTTTTCCATACATATTTTGAAGATCAAATGAATGTCGAATCTAACAAACATGTAGTCGAATCGACCGTCTCGACAAAAAGAATCGAGCGAGCCCAAGAATGCTCAATTACGACATCGTTAAGACACTCAAAGGTCCATCAAACACCATACGATAGAAGGAAGCTCTCCGGACCGTCCGATCAAAGTGATTTATATTCATGCATTAATTGTACCAAGAATACTACAAACAGAGCCCCTCCCTTCTCATGAGAAAGAAGAATATGACGCTTGAGGAAGAGATTGAAGCTTTGAGAATGAGCTAAAGTCCAACACCACCACCGTCGACTGCCATTGACAACCACTGACCTCCATTGACCACCGCTGACCGTCGTTGACTTTCGACGATCGTCGTCAACCACTGTTGGTCGTCGTCAATTATCGACAACCACTGTCGACCACCGCTAATCGTCGTCGATTATCGACAAACATCGTCGACCACCACCAACTGGATGCATCTAATTGCTATTGGACGTCGCCTGTTCCTAGCAACAATTCATCAGCATGTCGACGTATAATAAGTGGTTGCAGCTATAATCATTTTTTTATAGTGAAACTCTTTAACTGGGTCAGACCCCTTAGTTTTTCATTTTCCGGGTTTTCCACGTAAAAACTTCTAATGTCATTATTAGTTGATTTCTCTTTTCTATGTGTGTGTTGGCTTCGTACCACGCTAAGACGAGAATATGCTACTCTACTACCACAAGTTTTCTAGCACCCATCAGTTTGACACCATCTGTGGGAATTTTAATCCCACCACTAAAGTACTTGCAAGGCTTATTACATGGCCATCAAACATAATATTCGTGTCAACGAAGCATTCCAATCCAACACCTATCATTGCAGGGAGTAGTCACAAAGCCAAGGCCATGATTCCTCGTCATCTTCTTGTCGTGAGAGACATTATCCTACTGACAGAGGTGTGTCATGTCTTTTTTCTGAAAGACGAAATACGCAGAATGGAGGAGTCTCAACTAGAGATCATACAACTCCTACGCGGGGCTCAACAACTGCTGCCCACACCATTCAATGAAGTTCGTTTACCATTACTCAGCGAATTACAGGAAACACACCGCTCAGAGGAACTCCTACCGGCCTCTTCCCCAAAAAGGAACACTTCTCCTGTTAGGTCGTGATGTTGAACACCCAAATAATGCAAGTTCCACTCATCCATCTCACGCAGCTCACCTGACATTACCACGCCTTAGTGTCATTCCAGATGATTTCATTCATAACAAACTAAGACGTTGATGGCTGCCGCCGATCGGTCAGGTTCGTTCGATTGTCAGTTGTGGCGGTGGAGTCGCCATTCTTTCACCGTCTTATAACCTCTCTGTCTGGGTAACTCTCTCTGTTAGTGTGAATGATATAAAGAGAGAAGAGATCAGAGGGATAAGGAATACAACGACAGGGATAAAAAGAAACATGTGGGGAAGCTTTTGTAAGGTAGAGTTTGTGTAGATAGCTCTAAAGTGTATATCTGAGGTAAGATCTGCATAAGACACTTCAGAGTTACTCTAAAAAAGAAAACCCGATGACCTATTCTGGGGTTCATTTCATCCTATAAGGGCAATCCCCTATAGTGTTCATTGGAGTTTCATGTAAGTTTTAACGTCTTTTTTGGATTCTAGGGGTAAAGGGGTAAAAATTTTAGGGTGCTTTATACTTTTTAGCTGATTAGATTTTTGTTATTTTGTGTTTTATTTTTAATATTTGAAATGATCCGGTCAAGATCTCATGATTTCGTCGTCTCGTGGTCATTGTATTTGCAGTTTAATTAGTCACAAGCGACTAGAAGATACTTTGTTAGCAGTCATGGGTTGCCTCCTCCAAAATAGCTTCTCAAACTAGGTTGCTTTTTATGGTTAAAGTTAATGTTTTAGTGTTTTTTAGGGTGGGCTTTATGTCGTATCTTTTATCCTTGTTTGTTCCTTAGCTCAAATTGCCCTCGACTAGATCTAAGTGGGCTTTTGTTCTCGTATGAGAAGTCAAACACTTCTTAACCCCAGGTCACCTAAGTCTAGCTTGAGTTCAGATTAACTTAAGTTAGGTCAGACTAATCAGAGGTGAGTTTATGGTTGATCTGAGTTAGCACGAATTCACTTTGGGTTGACTGATCAGAGGTGAGTTTCAGACTGATCAGATGAGGATGAGGTTGACAAGATAGAGGATGATTAGGAGGGGCTTTTTTCTTTTTCATTTTTTATGTTTATGTATACTTGGACTAATATTGTTTTTGTGAACAGTGATGTACATATTTTAGAGTAAATGTATTTTCTCATTTTTTTTATTTAATTGGATAATTTACTATTTGACAGCTATGTTATTTTGTTAAATGCTTGGAATTATATATTAAATATTGTGATAGTAGGTGTGGTAATATAAATACAAAAGAAAGAATTTATTTTTTTCTTATGCTACAGGTTTCCAATTGATTATCATCGGTTTTGTGACGGTTCCAAACTTTTCCTTAGGAGAAATGGACGTCTAGTCGATGAACATTTTTACCGACGCATAACCGATGGCCCAAGGTGCGTCACACAAAAATGATGAGCGCGATATTTTTCTGACAGTTAACACGTCGGTTAAAAAGAATAACACATAAATGACACTTAACTGATGGTTTTTACCAACATCAAAAAACCGACGGACACGACACTTTTCCAATAGTTAATATGTCGGTTATGAAAAATGACGCATAAAAGACGTATAACTGACGATTCTTCCTACTTCAAAAAACTGACGGGTGCGACACTTTTTTGACGCCCATTTCGTCACTATTACCAATGAAAAAACTATCAGTTATACTAATTAACGATTATCGATGACTCAAATTTTCTAAAAAAAGGCTACGACATTAATTATCAGACAATCATTCGTAAATTTATAACATCATAACATCAGTCGGTTTTAGAATTACCGAAAAATGTTTTAATTACGAGCTTAAAACCGTTAGTACCATTAAAAATGACAGTTTTTGTTATCATAACCGACGAATTGTGGCTGTCGGAAAAAGCCTAACTACACTTTATATAAACTACATATAAGTAATAAATTTACTTAAATAAATTGCATAAGCAAACTAACTTCACATAAGGAACTCATTTGAAAATGAACATCACATAAACAAAATTCTCTTGAGAGAAATTTCATATTAGTAAACCACATAAAAAATTCATGAAGAGAAAAGGAGAATTTAGTGGTGTTAGGGTTCTACCACGAGAATGGAAATAAGAGAAAGTGAGAAAAGGAAGAAAAGAAAAGGAGTGGTGGTTTGTTATGGTAGGGGAAGAGGCAGATAAAGAAAGTGAAAGAAGGAGAGGAAAAAAGAAGGATGAGGATGTTGGTGAGAAGAAAAGAAGAAGAAGAAGAAGAAGAGTGAGAAAGGGTGGTGCTGAAATGAAGAAAATAAGAAGAAGAAGAAGAAGAAGAAGTAGTAGAAGAAGAAGAAGAAGAAGATAAGGAGTAGTGGTGAGAAGATGAAGAAGAAGGAGAATAATAATAATAATAATAATTAGAAGAAAAGTGTAGTGGAGAGAAAAAGAGATATAGAAGATGAAGAAAAAGAAGGAGAAGAAGGAGAAGAAGAGTTGTCTACAATGGTAAGAAGAAGAAAAGAATTGAAGACTTATAATGGAGAAGTTGAAGAACATCAAAAAGAAGACCAAACGAGGGAGCGCCGGAATGGGAGATCGAATGAAGGATGGGAGAGGAGAAGTAAACAACTTTCTCTGTGTTTTCAAATGTTTCTCTTAAATGAGAAGTTTAAACTCCTTTTAATGCTAGGGAACAAAGGGGGGGTCGGGAGAGGGGGGGGGTGGGGGAGATTGATAGCATAAGTATGTAGCTTTGGTGGCATAATTATACCAACTTTTTTATAAGGGTGCCATAATTATGCTACACACAAACATATTTATGCTGGTGAGATTGCATATGCGCGTTGGGGGTGACACCAAGGTATAGGTAGCATATCTATGCAACTACTGGTGTAGTTATGTTAAATGTTAACATTGCCAGGCTATAGTGTAGCTATATGCAGATCAGGGGAATTTTGGGATCTAAGTGATATTGAGCTCCTTTCAAGTCCATTACCCTTGTTTTAAAAACACACCCAAGGATGAAAGGATTATGGTTTTAGGTATGAGAAGTTTGACCAAAAGTGAGATTAACACTCCATAATGGTTGCCTCTTGGCTCTCGACTCTGACATCCCTCTCTTGGTCCCTCTTTCTCATCCTAGACCCCATGTCATGCATATGTAACTCATGGGTGATTGTGGAAACACACCTAATGACTTCATCATCAACCGATGAGACTAGAATGAGAGTGTTGCGCCTCATAAAAGAATCCCTGAGCTTTGAGCTCAAACACCCTTCCCTTTTTCCTCCCTTCAGCTTTTCCTCCCTTCGGCAGCCCCAGATCTTAAAGTCTAACTAATATGATAACTTAGCATTAGAGCACACAAGCCTTATCGATCTTTGACTTTGGCATCCTTTAAGTACACATACACATCCTTTGTAAAATGTAATTAACATTGAATAAATTAGATTGTTATTATTATATATATATATATATATATATTATCTTTTCCATATGTGTAAAAAGTAAAATTTTAATGATTAAGCATGTATATGACACTTTAGTGTGAAAACTATAAACATGGAATGAAATATATATGAGCCCTTTTTGGCAAGTGAAATTCAACATATAATAGTAAATCAACACTAGAATTAAAACCCTGGGAGGAAAACTAAAGAAGAATACCAACTTAGGATATGAAACCAAATACAAAACTTCAAACTTTTAATGTCTTGATTTTTATATGGACCACAAACATAGTAGTTCAACCAATCATAAATTAAATATCAAGCCAATAAAATAAAATGTACCAACTTAAATTACAGAAACCACTATTAGGTAGATCAACTGTGAACCTTAGGTTGGCCAACATAGAAACAAAACACATGATAACACATTCCATAGAATAGTCCTGTGTAGAAGCCTATGTTAGATTATTAGGTACCCTTAGTGCTAAGAATAGGATTTATAAAACAAACAACATTTAACCTCCTTAGGCTATATAGGTGCCCTAAGATGAAGTCACCCATAGTTACCAACAAATGTACCTCGAATCACCTAATAGTTAGAATGCTACTCTCGCCATCACTATGGTACTAAGTGAAGAACTCCAAACTATCTTGCATGTTAAGAGTCCAAGGATATTGATGAACTTGGAAAGATGAAAAGTTTTGGGCATCTTGACCTGGGGTGTTATAACAAAAATTTAAATTAGCCTGTCTATTTAGCCTCTTTAGAGTGCAGGTTAGTTCTATGGTTAGGGTCTCACATTCCATCTAACTTAAAACTAATCAACTTTAATGAAACCTTCATAACTCACATCAAGCCTTTATGAATCAAATCAAATCAAAAAAATCCACTCAAATCAAATCTTATCCAAATCTTCTTAACTCAAATCATTGAACTCAACCCAAATTCAATCTTTCAAATAAAAGCCTAAATCTCTCAACAATTTCATAATTCTAGTCCCTGGAGTATGTATTCTTCTTAGAGTTGGCTAACTCTTTTATTTAACCTTTCCATGACACATCACCATTAGACTGTAAGACAACCTTTGAATTCTAAAGAATAATTTTTTTCTAAAATGTCGAATCAATCCATTTGAAGGGATAAAATATCAAATTTAAAGACACTAACCTTGTAATCCTACATAATATGAGTCAATATTTTAATTGAGAGTATTCTCGTGAGACCGTGGGAGCCCACAACTCCTGGAATGTAATTAACTATGAGGAATTGTCTTGTAGGGATACCATATCTCATAATAAAATAAACTTTATCTTACACCTATGTATAAAGTAAGGGGAAAAAACTTTTGGTTATGTAGAATAAAAATTTTTAATTATTTTTCTTATCTGAATGATTACATCCATTTTAAAGTAATATTTCTACCTCTCGAAGAAGTATATTATTCTTCATATGACACATTCGATCATTTTGATAGAAATATTTCAAAATATGCGGTGGACACAATAGCATCATAACAACAAGGAAAAAAATTATTCCACCAATATAATATTCTAAATTAAAATAATTATTTTTTTTAGATGATACAATTTTATTTTTTTGGGAGAAGTGACTACCTTGCCCATCTAATTCATGTAAAATCAAAATTGTTATATTTCATAAAACCAAAAAGTAATATAAACACAAA
>NW_018231148.1:0-607 GCF_001263595.1 Phalaenopsis equestris | reverse complement strand
AAGGGTTAAAGAAAACATTTAATACATAAAGAAACGACAATTGAAGGTTCTCATTTGAAACTTAAACTCTTAAATATTACAGGTGCTAATATGAAAAGCTACAAGACTTAAAACATTAAATAACATATAATACATTAAAAAAATTGCTAAGAAAGAGTTAACTACAAATACATCCAACAAAGTACTAAAAACTAATAACAATATTAAAAACAATCTCATAAATCCACAGTTCACAACACAACATACAACAAAAAGAAGTACCATAGTTCACAAACAAACAATCTCAAAAATAAAGTAAAATTTAATATAAACAAAAGAAAAATCTAACGAAAGCATCGCTAATCATCGTCTTCTTCTTCTTCATCATCCACATCCAAATTCTATTGTTGATATGGAGTAAAAATAGGGTGAGTAAGAAATTGAACTGAGTGATCACCCTTCATGAATTTAACCATTGCATCATCATAAGCAGCATCGTAGTCAAACTTCTGTCTTATCAAATAATCAAAGTGAGCATTTCTGCCCTCCATATCTTCCATTCTATGATACATTCTCAAATATCCTTGGTGGAACATCATTTGTTCCATAAGTTCTTGGATAGTAGGGG
>NW_018231147.1:2991-4713 GCF_001263595.1 Phalaenopsis equestris | reverse complement strand
TCTTGAAAATAGTTATTATAAGTTGAAGAGCCCAAATGCCTCTTTATATCATAAAACCTTTCTTTTATAGAAGATAGGAGGGGCAAAAATATATATATAAATTTGATATATTTAGCATTGCTTTAAGTAGAGAGCAAAGTGCATTCTAGCTTCTTCATCTTGGGCCATCTGATTGCTTTGAGATATGTGCAAATCTTTTTTGAGTATGTACTAATATTTATAAAAACTGACATTAAAAAAATGTAAATTAAGAAGCGTCTAGTAATGCACTCATTCACTTAATGCGTATCATAGGGGAGGGTAGGAGTGGTAAATTTATTGCTTTCGAATGGTAAAAATTGAAATTCCCTCGTTATTCCTGAGATAAAATACTATTAAGTACGCGGTTAGAAAAGAGTGGATAAATTAGATATGCTCGTACTTAATATATTGATTTCAATTATCTGAATATTTTTACACTAAGATAATATGATAAATCGAATAAAAATGAAAAAAAACATGAGTTCTATAGAATTATGATCTTTTGTATTTAGAATCTCAAAATTTGCCTTCAATTCGGCTTAAGTCTTGACGTAATTGTTCCTTTTAAACCTAAATCTTATTTCGAGCCAAATACCCCCTTAAAGTGAAGTGTGTGCTTGTCTAACACCTAAACTTCACTTTTTTACATACAAATCACACTACCAATGTAAAAAAAAAAAAGTATATATAAAATTGAAATAGTGGAATTGTTGTGGTGCACGGAAATTTTATTGGTATATATTTATATTTTAAATAAGAATGGTCGGAGACTATGATACGAGCTGTCAGCCACCCTCATGTGCCTAATGTTGTGAGATATACCAGTTGTTGTGTTATATATATGGAAATAAAATAGGAGAACGATCTTTGATGAAACGAAAAAATAGAACGAGAAAATTTGCACCAGAAAAGAAAACAGCGGAACACACAGATTTACGTGGTTTGACAAATTACCTACGTTTACGGAGTTGCAGAGGATTTTACAACTTGAGGAATTTACACCAGTCGATCGTCTCAAATTACAAGAGGAATCTCTCACTTCCCTATTCTTCTTTTCTCACTGTTCTTCTCTCTCTACACTGAGATATACCGAAGAAACTCTATACCGAGTTACACCGAAGAAGATAAACTTACAAGAGAAATAAACCCGAATTCTCTTCTGCCACAAGTCACCAAGAAGAAGTCAAGGGAGAACAATCTTCTTCTTTCTTCTGCCGCAAGGAACTACTTCTTGCACTTTCCTTCTTCTATCTCGAGGAAGCCTGAAGAAAAAACACAAAAAGCAGCGGCTTTTAAACTGAAGGAGAGCCATGCGATATCTTTTATCACGAACATGAAGCGAGAACTGTAGCGACAGAGCGGGAGACGCGACTCTTTGCGAAGCAACTGAATCGGTTCGCGAGAATAGTTCGGCTGGAAGGCGGCGATTTGGGAAACTGGCGAAGCGTCTTCGCTTCGTGTGTGCGCGGGAGTGGACGAAGGCGGGATCGGGCTCCAGCTTAACACCTAACCACTCAATCTCGCACTGCAAGACAAACACACTCAGACGGGATCGAACCCATGAGACTTACGCAAGGCCGCACTACCAGAGAGTCAAGACGAGGGACACATATAGTGCTCGGACTAAACACTAAACATTCAAATGTTTATATATATAAAGTATATATATATATATATATATATATATATGGGGGAAATCCC
>NW_018231147.1:0-2590 GCF_001263595.1 Phalaenopsis equestris | reverse complement strand
TATATATATATATCAGGATTAATTTGATCAGTGATATATCCAAGATAAAATTTTTACGGAGACTGATTCGACACAATCTCGAAGATTGTCTATAGCATAATAAAATAATATATTGTAATTTCCGAACAAAATCAAACTGAAATAACTTGTGTTAACTATCCGCGAAAGAATACATACGAAAACTACCCACAACTAGAGTGTTCGTCTGTTCCAGGGTTTAGAGTGCTCCTAAGAGGATGCACCTCACTTGGTTAATTACATTTTGGGGGTCGCCCAAAAACACTCTTGATCCAGAGACTTTTGCTTAAATTTAGAGTGACAGCTAGCGCAGAGTTATCAAATGATAGTTACTTCGCAAAAAAAAATACTCCCATGATTTCAAATCTTCCGCTAAGCCACAGAGCCGACAGTGAGTCTCTTGCGGTCCCATGTGAGTAACCGACTCATCGACACACGTAGCCTACGAAATAATCAAGTCATTTTGATAGGATATTCTGATAAGAGAAAACACTTCCAGGCCATAAGGGCATAACACAAATTGTTTTATCTCAAATAGGTGGCAGCTCATCGACAATCGTCATTAAGATGATATCAACAATAGAAAGAGGAGCGACATGGCTCAAAATGGGCAGTCAAAGGAAGAGATGAGTAATCCTTAAACAATTAGAGGTGGTCAGGTCAGGGTACCACACATCCGTCATTCAAAGCCACTAGAACCCTACTTTTACATTGTCATGGAGGTAGTTCACCCAACACGTTCAGAGATACCTGGTCAACAATCTATGAATTATGTTGTCCATGGGAACCTCGATAGTCTTACAGTCAAAAAAATGAAACTCTATTATATGACTATCAGGAGGAGCTCTAAGAGGTGAGGCGTATACCCACCGAGGTGACAAGAATGCCATTGGAAAGGGATAGAAAGCAAGGTTCATCTACAAAACTGGAAACACTACCAACAATGGACTTACGCCCCGTCTGGGTCAGGAAAGTCACTAACACCCTAAGCGCACTAGAAGACCACATAAGTAGAAATATATGCTGGACCAATCGGGTTGGAGAAGCACAGGGTATTCTCCTCGTGACATGCAATATGATGTAATTATATATTCAATTTCTAATATGAAAGCTCTATTAGTATGACTTGTGATATAACCATGCATGCAACCCATTTTAAAACCGTTCCAAAGGCAATGTGGGAAAGTAAAAGAAGGTTTTAAAAGTCTCAAATCTTTTAATTCTAAATTTTAATTTATCTTGAAATTTTATAAGGATTTTGTAGAATTTTTTTTTTAAATCTTTAGGTTCTAGAGAGCCTGAGTGATCCGCTAGATTCTCATATAACGACACAATAAAAAGGTGAAGTCAAGCCAAGCATACAAGCATGCAAGAAAAGTAGGAAACAAACAAAAATATATAATAATAAGAGGTCAATGCCGTTGGGTAGGTGAGAAATCCTATAAAAAAAAGGCGGTCAAACATCACATAAGTACATGCCTGATTCTAATTATATACATAAATGAGATTTAGAATTAAGGTACGAGACATTAGTAAGTAGCTCTTGGTCCTTGTCACGTGGTTCCATCCGCCTGTTGCCTTGAAACTCATGCCTGTAAAATGCTTCTAATACAAACTCTCACAGGGACTCTAAAAGTACATAGGAAAAAGTAAAAAAAAAAACTCGACCTAAATGAAAATAAAATTAGCTGGAAAACCAACAAACATGCAATGCATGTTGGCCATGCACGGTGGAAGAAGCCAAGCAACGCCAATAGAAAAGAGTCGGTCATAATCATTACGTTGCTCCTCTTTGTTACACGTGCGATGTGTATTTTTGGCATGACTCCTTTTAAAAAGACCAACTTAATATATTATCGTGCATATTAAAACCGTTAGCATGAAAGCACATTAAAAGCACAAAAGGAGATGCCTAACTAGGGAAACCAAACCAGTCGAGAGCTATATAACCCGAACATAAAAAATGACTACTTAGCATCATAGTCCTTAGACTAGCATACCATCTAACGTAGTGTCTTAACCAATATCTATGTGATTGTAGGGTTATGTCAGCAGCTCACATATGTTTTGATTGAGTCACCGTCACCAGCCCCATCCTAAGGACATAAGTGTTCTAAGAGGTGCCATTATATGCAGGTTTTATAAAAGCTTTGAAAACTTTAACCTCAAGTACAGTCTAAGCTAAGTATGCAAGTAGTTTCAAAATAGATATTAAAATTATGATGCATAAGTAATAAAAATATAGATTTATATATTTTTAAAATAGTTCTTAATAAATAGAAATCCTAAGCGGCACCTCTTAGGCACCTTGGGACCTTAGGACAATATACACGTGCTAGTTACGGTGCGATAGCTAGTATGCTATTAGACACCTTGGAACCTTCGAACAACATATCACACCATATCAAAATGGGGAGCCTAAAGCTTTTAGGGGTTTTAAGCCCTCTTTTTTATTCTTATAATTTTAAATTCCCACCTTTTTTTAATTGTAAGTTATAAGCATTGATTTGCGTGCAAATTGCTAGAGAACGAATCCCTAGCAAAATGGGTGTGCTCTTTAGGCAAATTTGAC
>NW_018231146.1:0-5382 GCF_001263595.1 Phalaenopsis equestris | reverse complement strand
AACGCAGTTTGCGTTCAGAGTCTAATGGTGGGGCGTCTGCGTTCAGAGTCTAATGGTGGGGCGCCAGGCACCCCACCGTTGGACTCCGAATGTATTAGGAGTCCTGATGTAAAGGGACAACAAATCACAAATAGAGAGTTTAGATACAAAGAGAGAGAGAGAGAGAGAGAGAGAGAGAGAGAGAGAGAGAGAGAGAGAGCATGCATATCGGCATGTGTGCATGTGATGGGTTGTCCTTAAGTGCGTTATAAGCACCTAAGTGTTTTCTCTAAGAGAAGTCATGATAGTTCGCAATCACTACTAGCCTATTACCACCTTTTTATCACATGTCTATCAATTCATCACATCTCTCATTTGCAATAAATTTCAAATATATTCTAGTTAATATTAAAATAATTAATGCGTTTTAATTTGCTTTCAACCATACAACTCAAACATATGTGTAGGGGTGTAAATGAGCGGAACACGAGTGAGTCCAACTGCTCGATTCGTTTATATTTCGAGCTCAGAAAGTTATATATATATATAATTGATTTGTAGTATTTCGAGCCAAAATGAACCGAACACGAACAAAAAAATATTTGTTTGTGTTGTTGGTGTTCGACTCGTTAATTTAGCGAACGAGCCGAACACGAGTTGTTCGCGAACAACAAACCGTTTTGGCAGCCATACATTTGTGTGTCTGTCACACACACACACACACATAGAAATTTAAACTATATTTATTTAACAGGGCATTTACATAATAGCACCTAATTCTCATGTATTTGCATATCTAAAACCTAGGATTTACCATTTACATTTATGCCATCTAAGGGCATGTGGCTGTTTGCTCTAGCTTTTTGAACCAAGGTTCAACCTAAATGCATTTTCAATGCGTTCGGCTCGTCCACTTCCAGGACTCCCGTCTGGAGCTATGTTTTGCAATGCTATTGTAGCCCGAACATGGACAACGGGTTGCATCCCACGGTCCGCAACATTATTTCGCATATCAAGTCCTCTGGCAAACATTCACGCATCTACTTCTAAGGCTTTGTTTGGGGCGGCGGTGCGTTGGCTGCTAAAGAGCTACAGTCTCTTTTTTTAAAAGTATTTTTTTTTTGTGATAACTATAATTTTTTGAAAAGGTATTTCTTTCTCAACACTTTTATGATTATTTCTTTAAATAGCTGCAATTGGCTTAAAACAAAGCCTAAATATCTGCTAATCCACTTTAGTGAAGAGGAGCATAACACATTTTCAACCCCAAAAAAATTGTAATATTAGCTATAATTTTTTAGTTAATATTAATATAAAAAGATAGATAAAAGTTAAAATGATATTAATTAATTGTTATGCGTCGATGATCCAATAGCTCTCCAACAGCTTGGTTGCATGTTCAATGTCTCGATATGGATTTGCATAGATCTGCGAGTCTTATAAAAATATGGTAAGTCTAAGTGGTATTAATATATTAATCTTTCAGAACAATCATGAATCTATTTTTAAGATCAAATTCATTGAATTAGAGCGTGTCGACCTGCCATCATTTGTTTAAACCATCCATTATTGTGGTCGTCGTTCTCTTCATCTTCACATACCATCGAGAAAACCAAAATAGATTCAAGTGATGTTTAGTGTGATCATTAAAAGTCCATGTTTGGTCTTTTAAAATAAAATTTGGTATGCCATCAATAAATTTTCATCAATGTTCGAGGTGTGATGCGAATCTCAGAGTAAATTTTTGAAGAAGAAATGTTCAAATTCATAGTAAAAATCATTAAGAACTACAATTTTAGTAAGCTTAGAATTTGACCCGTTCGACCAGATAAACTCAATATCACTAGTATAGATCATATTTGAGTCAAATCAAGTCAAGATCAAGCCGCTATGCCATTTTTGAAATCTTGTGGTGCCTAATTGGGAGGTCAAATGGATTCCAAATTTGAAATTCTTAGTGTCAAATTGAGTGTCTCATTGAGAAGAATCCAACAAGCACAATATCACTCAATTCTGACGCTGTTATAACATACAAGTGTCTGCAGAATGTCATTCGATTAAAAAGATCTCTCTGAGTTGTTCAATGGAGTAGACTAGATATTTTTTCTTATTTGTCGGAAGGTCTATCTCATACTCTATAAATAGAGCCCTAAACCCTCTTGATGAAGAACTTGTGCCTTGAACTATAAGAAGAGCTAAATTTTAGTGTTGTCATGCACCGAAGACTAGGCGAATGCTCCCCCCTCACGCAATCGTAGACAACCCCTACTGATCTCTGTTGATCACCATTGACATGCCCCTACTTGGTGCAATGAAGCACCTTATGGAGTCATGACATACGTTACAGAGTAATGAAGTACTGTGTGAAGTAACACAGTGCCCTATGAAGAAATGCACCACAAAGATAGAGTAACGATGTACTCAAAGATGGTTTAACAACACACCTCAAATAAGATGTCATGATGTACCCAGCATATGGTGCAATGACGCATCCTGTAACGGAGTAACAACGCACCTCGTAACAACAACTTGCAACTGTTGTACTTAGGATATCATGACTTTCTTAAGACTTCTGAAGCTCTCTCTTTACGACCCGCCACTACATATTACATGACTAACTACACCCTATATGGTCCATAACCAATACAACTCCCAACTGTGGCTTCTGCGTCCTACAAAAATTATCACAACTCATGCAACTCCCAAATATGCCTTTGCGGCCTATGAATGTGACCATAACTCATGCAACTCCTAACTCAGGCATCTGCAGCCTACAGAATAATGGTTTGTTGGGATCATTGATGTCAATAATAGATGTTGTCGGTGGAGTTCACTCATTTCAAATTCATTTGAGAAGACATATTCATTGATTGAGAAAAAAGGTAATAAATAATTTTCAATGACCGTTAGATAGAGTCAAGCCTTGGAAGATACCTAGCAACCATGACATGATCGTGTTAGCAATCCCAACAACTCAATTAGCTACTATCTCTAGAGAGTTGGATAATTTATGATTGAATTCTGCACCAGAGTTAGTAGTAATGGAGAAAAATGCTTAGGGACAACTAGCTAATCCTAGTGTGGTGAATGTAAAAAACTATGAATTGTGTAACCAATTGGTTCAATAATCTATATTCTAAATCCTAAAATTAAGACCGGAAGAATCACCTAAACATTAACTAGAATAACAATAACCAAGGTGTAGGAACCCAGCTGTGGAGTAGCAACCAACCCAATTCACTATGTAATTGGAATAATCAGGGTAGTGGCAATGAAAGACCAACTTACCCACCAAGATTCACTTCAAATACATAGTTAAAAAAAAGAAATTATTTTAGTAAGTTCTTATGTTGCAAATGACAAATCAATTACAGAATCAAGTTACAGCTAGCATAAATTTTTAAAATCAGTTAGGAAATTTAACAAACTAATCGAGTAATGGACCCTAAGAGACTCTACTTAGTAATGCAAAAAGTGAATTCTAAGGACAAAGAAAATGAGCATGTGAATGCCATTATTATAAAAGGTGAAAAAGAGTTGGAAGAAGTGACTAGAAAGGAGCCTAGTGTGGAAGAAGTTAACTTTGAGCCCAAAAGAAGTAGAGTTTAGGGTTCGGTTTAGGTTTTAGGGTTTAGGGTTTTAGGGTTTAGGGTTTAGTGAGGGAAGAACAATGGCCTAATAGCAACTAATAGAAGAGGGAAGAGGGGGGAATAAAGCAGAATCCATGAGAAGAAAGAAGGGGCAAAGCCCCTGAAATCAGAAAATAATGAGAAAAAGCGCTAGGGCTCTCCCAAGAGAAAGAAAAAAAAATATGAAAAAAATTCTAAAACTTGAGCGACACGCTCTATATCGCCCGATCTTCTCTCTCTACCCACTCTAGTTCATGTAAAAAAAGATTAACCCTGGCATGCGTGCAATTCTCGATGGGCATATTAAAAGCCTATAAATCCTGATGATCATCATCTTAATTTTTATTTTGATTTTAATTTAAATAAAATTTTTAATTACACCTTTGCTTTTCTAAACGAGTGGATGCATAAATTTATTGTTATGAACTTTACTAAAATATATAAATGATTTTATTGACAATTTATGTAAATACCCCTTCATTTAATCCATATCCTCCAAGCTCTACAAATATTCATAATATTCAACCTAAACCTAACTCTATTGATAAAAATAGGGCAATTCATAGGAAGCTTGCGTGCGGTGTCCGATCCAGACCGTAAATCACATGATTTACGATCCAGATGTATTTCAGTGGGCCCCACCTAATTTAAAAAAAAACGGAAATAATTCTGACCGTAGATCACCGTGATCTACGGTCAGGATCGGACACCGCATGATACATGCGATGTCCGTATGCAATAATTTCTCAATTCATAGGCCTTAAAAGAATTTAAGATCTAGCTCACAAAATTTAGCACCACCCCTGTCGGTTGTTTTTAAGCTTTCCACTTAATTAATAATCACCATTAAGTACTAATTCTTGTCTTCATTTTAACATGCCCAATTAAAAAAATATAAAGGGCGGCAAAATAAATATATTTTTAATATTTAAAGCAAAATACGTGGCAGCATTCTAATTACAGCTCAGTTCGTTCCAAAAAAAATATATTAAAAATCCACGTGGCATTTAGCTAAACTCGAGTAAGCAGATGAGTCATCTACGGCACTCCATTTATTTAGTACTATACAGCGAAGCGTACATGTCCCGTCTGTCATTAATTTAATTAAATATTAACTTCTGTATTAGTGGCTGCTAAATACTTCGTTAATTTCTTTAATCCATGTCTCGGTAAAATTCCAGAACCACAAAATCACAGCGCGGGACAAATCTCTCGCTCTCTGCCGTCCAATTCATAAACCGACCACCGCAGACAGTGACGTGGCATCATATCCTCAGTCAAAATTGTGGACCCCATATTTTGGAATATCCGCTGCGTGTAATGACGCAGCGTGCACGGTATGATCATTGCCACGTGGCGCGGAGTAAATATTCTCCTTCCAATAGTCTTAGCTGTATCAATGATCTGAGATGCGGAACTGAAGCCGGTCGGTACCGTCATTGAATTTAAAACAATTTTTTTTATTTTTTTTATTTTATTATTTATAATTAATATAAAATTTAAATAATTAAATAATATTTAAATTTCAAATTTCAAATATTATTTAAACCAAATTTGAGCCTCAGAATTCGGGTTTGTTTGGGGGAGCTGAGTTTATTGGATAATTTATTGATAAATTGATTAAAATTAATCTGCTGATAAGTTAAGTACGGTGCTATTAAAAATATTTATTTTTTTAAAAAAATCAAATTTTATTAGAAAATTATCACCGTAACTATATGTTCATACATTATTTTCAAATTTTTGAAAACACATAAATTTTCAAAACACAATT
>NW_018231145.1:0-379 GCF_001263595.1 Phalaenopsis equestris | reverse complement strand
TATTTAATTCTTTATATTAAATAGGGAAACTTGCCAACAAATATAAAAGTTTCATAGACCAAGCAAATTTCATATATTCCTTAGTTTATTTGATCGAGCCTCATCCTTAAGTATTGTGTTTATCCTTCGGGTTAGATACAGAGATTGAGGTACAAGCTCTTTCATTTAAACTATGAAAAATATGGGGTCAGCTTCATTTCATATTTTTCTAAAACTAAATATATATGTAAATTAAAACGTCCTTCCGAAGCGGGCGACGGGACTTCGATTCCGATGACCGACAGCTTCTTACGGGCAAATCCAATCAAAAATAGTACCGACAACTTCTGGCTACTCCACTGGGCACAAGCCTTTCTCTCCATACAAATCAAGAAATATT
>NW_018231144.1:669-1222 GCF_001263595.1 Phalaenopsis equestris | reverse complement strand
ACTCATTCTATTGCTTTGAGTGAGACTACTGGTGGGTTAGCACAAATCATCACACCATGCTCTGATCTTCATACTATGTGAATAGGCAGGGGTTGATTTTGGAATGAATAAGGAGAGGATTGAACCTCTAAAAGCCATTGGACCTATTGTGCCTGCAAATATTAAAACTTAAGAATCTCATGTTGGATGGAGATTTGAAAGTAGGAGTAGGGATATTCCTTCTAATTCTAGTACCCCTACTCTCCAGGAACTTATGGAGCAACTGATGATCCAATAGGGAGATATCTTGAGGATGGAAAATAGAATAGAAAATATGAAGGCCAGAAATGCACATAATGATGATTTGACAAGGCAAAAGTTTCAGTATGGTGCTGCTTATGATGATGCAATGGTTAGCTACATGAGGGGTGACCACTCAGTTCAGTTTCCTAGTCACCCTGTCTTTACCCCGTATTAGCAACAAAACTTGGATGTAGAAGAAGAAGAAGATGATGATGATGGCTTGTGATGTTATAGTTTTGTCTTTTTTTTTGTTTTTTTGTGGGTGGATTTT
>NW_018231144.1:0-372 GCF_001263595.1 Phalaenopsis equestris | reverse complement strand
TATTAAATGTTTTCTTTCACCCTTTATTTTTTTAAGTTTTTCATGCAAATTATTTTAAAAATTTAAGTTTGGGAAGAAAAAAAATTTCTTCTTTTTTTTCTTAAAAAAGAAACTTAATTTATTTGTCCTCAATTAGCTATATTTTCAAAACTTTTAAATTTAACATGAACTTTGGTATTAGAGGATGACTTTAGATAACTATATTTATGTTTCTAAATATATAGTAAACTTAAGTAAAAATTTTCAATAATAAAGGTTAATTTTAAAGCTTAAGATATTTGGTATAAAAGAATAAGACTAAGTTTTTCCATTATAAGTAATGGAATTTGTATTTTTGGAAGTATTAAGAGTCTTAGAGTTTCATGTAAGAAG
>NW_018231143.1:0-732 GCF_001263595.1 Phalaenopsis equestris | reverse complement strand
TATTATATCATTCTTTTCTACACATATATTAACAAAAAAAATTATATATTAATTGAACTATGTTTTGTTCTGATTCATAAACAATTCAAACTCACTGATGTCTCCCTATTAATTTAAAGGAGAAGATGTCAGGATCGTGGCTGATTTTTGCTTTCAAAGATGGTCTGAACTTTTCTTTTAACGAAGAAGATGTACCACAAGGAGGCATAATCGATTTTGACATGAAATTTGATGATATTAATATAGAATATGAAAATCCACTGATGGATACTGTTCAAGAGCAAGAAAAAGAGGGATTGCCCTCAATACTTAAATTCAGTACCAGGAGTTTCTCTTCCTCAAAAGGGAAAAAAATCGTTGAAGAATCTGATCCCATGGAAGGGCCAAGCCGCCGTTTGCCCTCCATGGTAGCTACTACAGCAGGACATTTGATAGCTGCCGATGAGCAAAAAATACCTTTCGCCTTGTTACGGAGGACTCGGCGAAGAAATGCTGATCGAAATAAACAAAGAGCTCTGACTAAAGCAAGGAAAGAAAAAGGAAAATTATTTGTGATTCCAAAAGAATATATGTATAATATCAACATGAGGGAGTCTTCTGATAGTCTTCCATTTACAGAGGATGAAGTACAATCGGTACGACGTCCAGAATCATCATCAGTAT
The DNA here is from genome assembly GCF_001263595.1 of Phalaenopsis equestris. Lineage (NCBI taxonomy): Eukaryota > Viridiplantae > Streptophyta > Magnoliopsida > Asparagales > Orchidaceae > Phalaenopsis > Phalaenopsis equestris. The sequence goes on along the minus strand of NW_018231143.1, from coordinate 69 downwards.
GGGTTCACTCCGATGATAGTTCAGTTTGTTCTATCTGTCATTCCGCGACACTCGATCAAGGACATTCTA
>NW_018231142.1:0-867 GCF_001263595.1 Phalaenopsis equestris | reverse complement strand
ATTGAGCTTCCAATTGAACTTAAAATTACTTCAGTCCTTCAACAAAAATCTTCATGACAATCATTTACACAATTTTGATCAATCAATTGAGCTCAAAGTTATGGCTTCTAGCCATTTTGACCTAAATTGAACCCATGCACCAAAAGTGACTTGATGACTCCACAGCCACCAAGTACACCATATGGACCAGGCTAGACCCACCTAAACTAGCCAAGCTGAGCTATGGAATAATGGTCTTTTGATTTAAGGGATTTTCCCCATATTTGGCCTAAACTCAAATATATTCTTCATCATCACTTACACTTAGGAGTTGACCATCATTAGCAGCTCCCTGACCTCCTTGACCACCTTGAGCCAAGAAGTGACTGAACTCTAGCCAGCCACCATGTTAGCCATCGGAAACTGCCACGCCAAGGGAGCCCCAAATGGCCAAAACCCAAAATTAAACCTCCCTGACTTGGCTCACTCTCATTGACCATTAGATCCTCTCTTCCCTCCACCTCAACAAGCTTTAGCACTCAATTCTTAGCCCTGAGCTCCACCAGGCAGCCATGGCTTTAAATGGAGCTCTCCATTGCCAAAGAGAGGAGTGCTTGGAACCTTAAGGAAACTTTGCCAAAATCTCACCAGAGCTTCTCCAAACCATCCCAAGTGTAATCTCCTTGCTCTCAGCCATTGATAGCCACCCCTTAGAGCCAATTTCTCCATTGAAATTTGCCCTAAACCAGGACATATCTCTCCACTCCACCACAGTGTACCAAACTTTAACTGATTGTGCACACACCATCCTCATACTGAGAGAAGTTGATTCCTCGCAAAAGCCCCCTCTGAAAGCCTCTAACCTAGCTCTAGACCTACACCTGAAAT
>NW_018231141.1:0-202 GCF_001263595.1 Phalaenopsis equestris | reverse complement strand
AATTATTTCCAAAGATTTCCCTAGTCATGGTGGACTTTCCAAAATTTTCTTAGTAAAATTTTCTTAGTATTTTAAAATCAATATGCTAATTTCCATGATTATTTTGAAGGAATAATGTGTAATAGCTGTATAGGAACTTCATCAAACTTTAGAAAAATCAGAGGATGTTTCCCCTTACAGAGGCTACAACATGTCAAAATTT